>NC_045165.1:4571085-4578585 GCF_900700415.2 Clupea harengus
TTAAAGTCTGGCAGGTGCAATTTAAGGAGGGAGACTCATTTCTCTGCCAAACTCGAACCACTTCGATTGGATTTTAATTTCTTTCGTTTTTTCGCCTGTGCTCTCTCATTACACTGAGCTGACGTCGTCAGAGCTCATCCATGTTTGATGGCCGAGATGTTTTATTTAGGATTATTTATTTATTTATTTTATTTTATTCAGGCCAAATCCAACAGGAACACACAAAGAATATGAATAATGAAGAGGTGACGTTTTGCAAAAACGGACCACAAAACTGTTTTAAAAAAAATAATTGATATAAAAACAGATAGATAGAAGATAGAAAAATAACAGAAGGAGAAACATCTACTCGCAATTTCAGAAAATAATATCATGCTGAATTCCCCACAGACAGGTTCAGGCCAAACTCTGTCTTTCTCCTCCGTTCATTCTTATCCCTGTGGTGAGTGGGCTATGGATCCAGTGTGAGACATTAAACTACTTACACAATCATTACATTAAACAGCTTATGAGGAGGTCGCTGTTAACAATTCTCCTCTGAATTGTCCTTTAAGAGCAGGAATTCCTTCCAATATTACAATGGCAGTCCCCAGTGTATATGCCTTCATGTATAGCGTGTACATCGCTTGTCAGCACGGCACACTACATTTAAAAAATCTGTATTAAGTCTATTCAGAGCAATACTAGGCTACTGCCTCAGGGATGAATATGGTGTCGCTTTATTACATGGTATTTTTACCACCATGAACGCAGCGAATCGCTCCTCCACAAAAAGATCCTCAGATTCATATTGGCAATTAGCAGTTTTAGCATTCCCATCAAACCATGCAATATTCATCAAAAAACACAGGCCTCCTTTGAATACTAGCATTCTTTTCATCAATTCATAATGACATGAATATTTCATGTGTTTGAGCATCATCATCATCATCATGGGGGAGAAAAACAAACGAAACAAACAAATAAACAAATCAAACAAACAAAAAGCTCTAGTTGGTTGGTGGTGACCTACCTCTGCACTGGCAAATCAGACAGCCCAGCTGGTCCTGCTGGAAGCCCATTGGACAGGTCTTGTCACACGGCAGCTCTGGACACTTCTTGCAGCGGCACAGGTCACAGCCATGCTTATTCTTTCTACAGTCAGAAGGAGGACAAAGACGCCATGATTGATCCGTTCTACATGTCTGAGGAGAGGAAGGGGCATAAAAGCATTTATAGATCCAATTTCAGATATCTCACAGAGGACATGTTTGAGATGCATCTTAGTATGACTCCATGGGGCCCATAGTCTCACATGATAATAGGGAAAACCCTAATGATTATTCTCTGAAGGCACAGAACTTAAGAACATTCCAGATTGTTTACTCCACGGAACCACGGAACCACGGAACCACGGAACCAGAAACACAAACTTGAGTGTGGGTGTCTTGGTGTGTCAAAAGTGCACATCTCCAGGGAGGCTCATTAAGTGTTGATGCTGGGTGAATTTCTGTTTATCTTACTGTTGGTTGCATTTATTTCACATCCAGTTGTAGTGTGTATGTGTGTGTGTGTGTGTGTGTGTGTGTGTGTGTGTGTGTGTGTGTGCGTGCGTTGTCATTCCCCCCGGAGCATCTGCACCGGGCTGCTGGCGCCGTGTCCCAGGTGCCACTGACAAGCACCGGTGCCACAGCCATCTTTGATGCCCCCGCCAGCGGGCGCCGTGTGGCAGATGGCGCATTAACACGGCCCCGACTCAAAAACACTGCTACGCCACCCGCGCCCTCTTTCTATTTCTCTCTCTCTCTCTTTCTCTGTGTGTCTCTCTCTCTCTCTCTCTTTCTCTTTCTTTCTCTCTCTCTCTCTCTCTCTCTTTCTTTCTCTCTCTCTCTCTCTCTCTCTCTCTCGCTCTTTCTCTCTGTGTCTCTCTGTGTAATTGCCCAGGCACCTTTCTCAAGTTCGCATTTTAGACCCCCCCCCCCCCCCCCCTCAAACCCCCCCGCCTCACTGCCCTCAGTAGTCCCAGACAGCCCCAACACAGCCCCCGCCCTCTCCTCCCATCCTCTTTTCTTTCGCCAAGTCTCTCTTTCTCCCGCCATCCTCTCCTCCTTCCCTCTCTCTCTCCCTCCCTCTCTCTCTCTCTCTCTTATCGGCGGAATAATGGGGGTAAGAAGCAGCCGCGTGCAGTCGGCGTGTGATGATAAGGGGCTATCAGGTGAGGATTCAGTGGCTGGGTGTATCAATCCGGGCCGGACAGGAGCGGGGGGAGGGGGGTTGGGCGGGGGAGATTGAGGGGGGGTGGGTTGAAAGGCGGCTTTTGGGGCCCATGAATAATTCAGCTCAGACATACGGGGGCTCGGGCGCGAGCCATAACTTTGCGGGGGCGTAAAATAGATATATCTAAAATTAGAATCTTAGATACAAGCATTCCCCGCGCTGCATGCTCATTCATGAAGAGAATGAAGAGACGAGGAGGAGGAGGAGGAGAAGGAGGAAGACGGAAAGAGAAAAGAAAAAAAAAGGAAAAAAAAGGGAGAGAGACATAAACTGAGGGCCAGAGTCTGTCGCTGACGTGATTCAGATAACATCCCCCCCCCCTGATCCAGTGCACACCTTTATAATGTGGACCATAATCTATAATAGGCTGTTTGGAGAGGCGAGCTGTGTGTATGTTCAAATGAGGCGCCGGCACGGCCATCATCGCGCTCCGCGGGGCGCCCGAGACTCTGGCCGGACTCCTGCCTCAGTAATAGCACTGATACCGCATTCAAGCGCATAAAGGCAGCCCTATTATCTGCTCCCCATCACCCAGGCCAAAGAGCCGCTATAGTGTATGTGTCACCATAACAGAAAGGCTGCTTTGCTCCTGCTTTTACCAGCCAAGAGAGCCTCAGTGTAAATACACACAGACATGTCTGTCCCATGCCGTGACAAAAAGGCATGTCAGCCCCTTCAAAAGCAAGGAGACCTACGGAGCTTGCCTTCAGCAACCATAATCCATTCACACAGCCCCCTTGGAGTTATGGAGCATGATTGGTGAGATACATAAATTCTTCTGCCACCATCATTATGCATCGCAGGCATCATCTAAAATTATTTAGAGTGCGCTCCTGCTGTAGCCTATTGTGTACGGGGGATACATATAAGCTAGTGCGGCAGCCTATCGTCTTTGGTTAGAAAAATAAAAAATAAATGTATGAAAGCAATTGGATAGTTGGGACATTCGGCATAATGCTGTTAACACATGACAGATGCAAAAAAAGAATGCATTTCTATTAGTGTGAGGATAAGGAGATTAATTGGGCATGATTTGTGGTGATACATTTTCCCTTTGCTGATGGGCTTTTATTAAATATCCATCTTGCTATGAATCTCCTCCTTTATTAGACTTCTTACAAATGGCTGTGCGTTATTCGCTGTGCTCTGAACGAGGGAGTTATCCTGCGGAACACAAAGAGCTGGACAGGAGCGAAATGGGTTTGGGCCCGAAACTAATCGCACCACGTGCAGGCAGCAGCAGAGGAGCACACACACACACACACACACACACACACACACACACACAGACACACACACGGACACACACACACACACACACACACACACACACACACACACACACACACACACACACACACACACACACACACACACACGGACACACACACACACACACACACACACACACACACACACACACACAGGGTGGGCGTAAGGTGGAGTGAGATGAAAAACCTCTCCCTACCGACCATGGCTTAAACTCTGTACATCTCTCTGAGTCTGTGAGAGTCTGCCTAACCTGTTGGCCCTCCACACTGCTGTTCTTACCGACGGCTCTTCGTGATCTCCTCACAGAGGACGTTATTTGTTCTTCAGACCAAGAAGCAGAAGAAGAAGAAGAAGAAGAAAAGAAAAAAAAACCTGGGCAGCATTTCCCTGGGATAGTCGAGGGGATGACAGGGATCCCACCGCCAGGAGATTAGTCTCTCTGTTCTGGCAATCTTTTTCCATCCTTTAACTTTGCTAAATCACTCTCTGTAATCTGACAAGGATGTAATGAAGTGCCAGGACCCCTAAAAGGAGGCGGTTAAGCAGGGGATAACAGTGCCCAGAGGAGAGGGAGAAGAGGAAGAGGAAGAGGAACTGAAGGACATCTTCATCAGCTGAAATGTACAAGCTTGACCCTGCAGCTGGTTGGGGCTCAGTGAAATGCCTTTGCCAATAGGCTGGAATTGACGATAGTGGGTGGAAGGTGCCCTTGCAGATGTAAAAAAAAAACACACACTCACACACACACACACACACACACACACACACACACACACACACACACACACACACACACACACACACACACACACACACACACACACACACACACAGATGGAGATGGAAACAGAGAGAGCGAGACAGCTACTGTGTGAGGCACTGAAATGAAGTAAAAAATGAAAAGCAGGTATCAACAAAAGGAGCAAAGGGCTCTCTCTGTCTCAAACACACACACACACACACACACACACACACACACACACACACACACACACACACACACAGAGCACAACCACACACTCACAGCACTGATGCGTTAAAGAGGATGAGAGCGCAGAAAATGAGTGTGTCATGGCAGGGGGGAGGTGGTCCTTTCTTTCTGTCAGAACACAGAACACACACACACACACACACACACACACACACACAGAGAGAGAGAACACACAAACACACATACGCGCACACACACACGAACACACACACATGCACACAGACACACGCACAGACACACGCAGACAGACACACACACACACAGGCAAATCCACACAGAACAGACACACACACGCAGAGTGCTGATATATTAAGAAGATGAAAGGGCATAAATTAGTCTTTCAGTGAAAAGAGGAATAACCCCTCCTCTCATCTTCACCCCCCCCCCCCCTCCAAATCTCTTTTACACACACGCACATTCATAATAATGCACACACACACACACACACACACACACACACACACACACACACTTACATGAAGCCAAAGGGACACTCCTTCTCGCAGGCCACAGCCTTGCACTTCTTGGGGCGCGGGCGACACTGGCACAGCGGGCAGCCGTGGGCGTCCGTCTGGGAGCCAAACGGGCACTTGAGGGTGCAGCCGGCGATCAGACCGCTGCACAGCTCCTCACCTGCAGGGGGCGACACACAAACACAAACACATACACACAACCCACGAATCATCAGCACCAGCTTAGCATTCGGGTTCACCAGCACATAGCAGCTATAGAAAATGATGACATTTTAGTTCCATTTTATTTGGCAGGGTCCACTACGCTACCAGGAACACCAAGATTATGAATTTCATTTTCACGGGGAATACTGAAAAAGAGTTCTTGCCTACAAATAAGAGTTTCGTCTACGGCTCACAGCTCCTCGATGGCCGTTTTAGTTCTGGAGAACCCTTCTCTGACTCTTTTCTGGCAGCTTTTCAGCCCTGTTCACTTGAGAGGAACCATTTCCCCCCCTCTCTTTAGCCACCCTTGCCTTTAGTTCTCAAGGGGAGGCTTTTCTTTTTTTTTTTGTCGGAGATTACACAGATAACATCCACTTGAGGTCTCTTGGGATGAAAGCGTGTGTTTAATGAGAATCATAAGTCATAAGAGACTTCACAATGGACTAGAGGCTGGCCCCATGAAAGACTCATTAGTGTGCCTGCATTGGGAGCTACCAGCACAATCCTTCTCCTAGACAGAAAAAAAAAAGAAACCTTAACCCGAAACTGCCTTAACATGCTGGTCCATGTCTATCTAGCTGGCCAATGTATTTAAACGTTCATAAGGAGAATAGTACAACACAGTAGAATAGAAATAGAAACAATATAATACAATAGAAACGTTTTTTAGGTTATTATATGTTTATATGGTTATTATGTGTAAATGATGTTCATAGTACTTGTGCAGAGTGTACGTCATGGTTTGTTATGTTATAGTATGTGATGTTATGGTATGGTAGGTTTGGGCGGCGTCTTGTCATAAGAATTTCAGTGCCCAGTCTGACCCTGTGTCATTTTGTGCATCTGACAAATAAAAGACTTGTAACTTGTAAAATGGAACACAACAAAAATGTTGCCTTTATATGTTGCAGTTGAAACTGCTCTGATAATGCATCGGATTCTTTTTTTTTCCGGCAACTCAGCCGTGAGGTCATGGCTATACAGACGCCAAGCTAGCCTCTTTCCAAGAAAAAACATCCAGACAAAGCCTCTTTCAGATTTCCCCATCTGTGTGCGTCGATTTGGGAAAAAATGAGAGAGACGGAACATCATCGACCATCAGCAGGGCGGCTTCACGAGGTACTGTAATAACCCTCCACTGACGATGATTGAAGGTTGTAATGATGAACTCAGTGGCGTTACATTGTATCCAAAGATCAAACAGACTGGATTATTTACAGAGCACATATTGAAGCCATTAGATGAAATTATAGTGACAAAAACAGATGTAGCACCTTTGAACAAGGGGAGTTAAATAATTTAACAAAAGAATCATCCCAATATTACCACCATTATTATGAGGTGCCCGTCGCCATAGTAACTGTGAGATGGGCTATGATTTTAGTGTAGAACTGGTTGGCTCGCGGTCCAAAAACTTGCATTCAAAAGGAGGTGCTTGCAAGTATGTGTGTGTGTGTGTGTGTGTGTGTGTGTGTGTGTGTGTGTGTGTGTGTGTGTGTGTGTGTGTGTGTGTGTGTGTGTGCGTGAGAGAGTGTGGCCAGTGTTTTGGAGTGAACATGGGAGTCTGTATGTGTGTTTTGGTGTAAGTAAATGATTGTGTGTGTGTGTGTGCGCGTGTGCGCGCATAACACTGGGCAGAGTATCAGTAGCCTTGGGCAGCTAGTTCCTTACCCATCACTCTCAAGGTCTCTCTCTCTCTCTCTCTCTCTCTCTCTCTCTCCCTTGCTCTCTATCTCGTTACTCTCACTCTCAAGTCTCTATCACTCTCTTTCACTTTATGCCACTGTCTCTCTGTCCTCAAACACACACACACACACACACACACACACACACACACACACACTCTTTCAGAGACGCCGTGACCAGATTGGTATTCCTCTCTACGGTGGGGAGGACAGACACCATGCCGTGCTTGAGAGCAGTGGGATTGGCACACCTACAGACCTGTGAGCCAGCAACCACAGGGGCACGAGGGGGGGGGGGGGTCCTGGAGACTCAGAGGCACAGATTCACCGCTGACCCAGTAAACAGAAGTACCCCCCTTCATCACCACGCCACTCAAAATCCCTACTCTTCCTGTACCCACCCACCCACACCCCCCATCCCCACCCGTGGACAAAAACAACAAATTGTTTACGTGTGATGTCATCACATATGATTCTACATTCTTATATTATAGGTCTGTTACAGAAGCTAATATTATGTTTTTGTTCTGTAAAGCTTCCTGTTCAAATGTGGTTTTGAGCAAGAGAGACAGAGCTCTCCTCTCCTCTCCTTCGACATCAGCCCTGTCTCCTCTCTGTC
>NC_045165.1:4586085-4591085 GCF_900700415.2 Clupea harengus
TTAGAGATCTCTTGAGGAGACAGGGCTTCTTTTGTTTGACTCATTTGGTCTGAGAGGCAGCAACACAATGCACTCTGATTTCTATGGGCTGGAAGCACAGCATCGGTACAGAACAGTAGGGTATGAATAGGAGAAAGGGAGAGAGCGAAAGAGAAGAAGATAGAGAGAGGCATGGGATGGAGAAAGGGAGAGATATAAAGAGAAGAAGATAGAGAGAGGCATGGGATGGAGAAAGGGAGAGAGAGAAAGAGAAGAAGATAGAGAGAGGCATGGGATGGAGAAAGGGAGAGATATAAAGAGAAGAAGATAGAGAGAGGCATGGGATGGAGAAAGAAGCTTCACATTGAAGGCCCATTTATAGTCCAGATGAAAGGCATCGCTCGACAAAAACTGATGCAAAAGAGACAACGTTTGTGTCTACTACGGTGTCGCAGATCTTACCTCTAAAATGTAGAAATTTTGAACTCGAATTGGATGAGAAGATTCTGCATTGTTGATATGGATACGGCCACCTGGCTAGTTAGCCTAATATCTTTAGCATCCTATGTAGCTAGCAGTGCCAGCTTTAAATTCCCCTCAAGATTTGATTTGATTTCAGCATGTGTGCTTGTGTGTGTGTGTGTGTGTGTGTGTGTGTGTGTGTGTGTGTGTGCGTTTATGTATGTTATGTATGTGTGTGTGAGAGAGAGAGGAATCAGCCTCATCTTTTTCACTAGTCTCACAACTACCCGTCTCACCATCATCTAACTCCCATCCTCTCTTGGCTTCTCCTGTCTTTACCTCTACACATCACTCTCTCCTTCCTTCCTTCCTTCCTTCTCTCTCTCTCTCTCTCTCTCTCTCTCTCTCTCTCTCTCTCTCTCTCTCTCTCCTCCACCCCATGGCTCCCGGGGTGCGAGGTTCAGTCAGTCACACACAAACCTAATTGCTTCAGACGCGGACAGCCACATAAAAGATTAATTGAGGGGGGGGCGAGAGATACTCCGGCAAGGGAGAACAAGAAGAAGAGGAATCAGAGAGAGAGAGAGAGGGGGCCAGCGATAGACAGGGAGGGAGAGGTGAGAGATAGAGGAAGAGAAACAGAGAGAGAAGAAAAAGAGAGTGGGTCAGTAAGAGAGAGGGATAGGAGAGAGACAGAGAGAGAGAGAGAGGGAGAGAAAGCAATGATGATCTGTCTCTCTCCGTCCTCCCTTCCTCCCTTCCTCGTTCCCTCTCTCCATCCTCCTTCCTCTTTCCCTCGTTCCCTCTCTCCGTCCTCCTTCCTCTTTCCCTCGTTCCCTCTCTCCATCCTCCTTCCTCTTTCCCTCGTTCCCTCTCTCCGTCCTCCTCCCTCTTTCCCTCGTTCCCTCTCTCCGTCCACCTGCTTCCCTCCTGACTGGAGCTGCTGATATTGAAGCAGACGGGTGGAGTTAACCTCGGGCCATGCTGCCCTTTAATTGGACCCTTTGCATCCTGGAAGAGTGAAATGGAGTGAGAGAGAGAAGAAAGAGAATGAGAGAGAGACGGAGAGAGAGAGAGTGAGTGAGTGAGAGTGAGAGAGAGAGAGAGAGAGAGAGGTGGCACTACAGGTTGCACAGTGAAATGTATATTTTCTAATTTCGCTGTGTATCGATCATACCGCAGCTAGCAAAGGGGGGCATCTGTAATCAGACGAGGAGTCTTGAGTGAAAGCCAGGGATATGGTAAGGAGGGAGATGAGACAGTCTCATGGCAGAACCTCTCTCTCTCTCACACACACACACACACACACACACACACACACACACACCTCTAACATCATGCACCACTCAAGTTGGCACCTGTCTCCCCTATAAGCCTCCCGCTCTTAGACAGGAGCAAATATAGCGTCTCCTTCTCTCCCTCTCTCTCTCCCTCTGTCTCTCTGTCTCTCTCTGTCTGTCTCTCTCTCTCTCTTCTCCCCCCGGGACCTGGAGCGCACAGGGGGCCGCACAGGCATCTCCCCTTCTCCCTGGATATTAAGCCCAGCTTGACAGAGACATGATCCATCTGCCTCCCCTCTCTGCCTGCTTGCCAGCCAGCCAGCCAGCCAGCCAGCCTCCCTGCTTCCCTCCTGCCCCTGCCCTTGCCCCTGCCCCTGCCCTTGCCCCCGCCGGGAGGTGGGGATCTAAATCACCGGCCGAAGCCCCCACACGCTGAGAGGGAGACTGGGGAGAGAATTACCAGGTCTTTGTCTTCCAGCTGCTTACAGATGGGGATACCTAGGTCTGTTTTTCTTGGGAGAGACGCGGTGGAGGGATGGATGGATGTGGAAGAAAGAGAAGAGGTGGAGGAGAGAGAGAGGTAGGGGAGGGAAAAGAAAGAGAGAGAGAGGAGGGGAGGGTAAATAGAGAGAGAGAGAGAGAGAGAGAGGTGGATGAGGGAAAAGAAGAGAGAGAGAGAAAGATGGGGAGGGATGGTGACAATGGGGTGGATGCCTCAGTACTGTGAACCATTAAAGAAAGACTCTTTATGACATCCTTCACGACTGTTCGAGTGTGTAAGGGCTTGCATTGATCTTGTGTTCAGAGAATGTGCCATGTTTAGGTATGGCCGAGCCTCTTCACTCATTTACTCACTCACTCACACTCACACATACACACACACACACACACACACACACACACACACACACACACACACACACACACACACACACACACACACACACACACACACATACAAACAGAAACACATCTTACCATATACCACAATACCGTATAAGAACTTACATACATCCTTCACTCCCTTCCTCTGTGTGTGTGTGTGTGTGTGTGTGTGTGTGTGTGTGTGTGTGTGTGTGTGTGTGTGTATGTATACTAGTGGAATCCATATTATACAGAGCAGAGCAGAGCAGATTCTCTAGGTTCTCTAAGAAGTCCTAGCATCCTGGCAGCAGATGGAGGGGCCATAGCAGGAGAGCCCTGAGTGACCCCTGAGTGACCCCTGTGTGACCCTAACACCATTCTGGCAGAGCCATATGAAAAATGCATCAGGGGTGACAGGGCTACATTTGAATACTGGGAATACACAGCGCACACACGTAGACAGAGACGAGCACCATGGGGGCACTACTAAGGAGTTTTTCTTACACACACACCCACACACACACAGACAACGAGACGCACACACACACACGCACCCACACGCACACACACACAGACAATAACACACACACACACGAACGCACCCACCCACACACTGACAATGACACACACACAAACACTGACACACACACAGACAATAACACACATCCATGTGCCGCAAGCACACACTGACACACACACACACACACACACACACACACACACACACACACACACACACACACACACAGCTGCTCACTGTCTCCCGGGAATAATTCGATCGTGCCCTGATAGAGAGATTTACTCCAGCTGTTGTGAGACAAAGGTCCCAATCAGACTTTCTGGCTGTCCGATTTACTGCCTGCAGAGAAATTCAGGCCCCCTCTCAGAGAGAAAAAAATCAAATAAATAAAAGACCAGTCCGACCTGGGGGCTGATTAAAACAGGTGACCTGGAAAGAGCAGACTCACGTGGAGAGACTCATTTCAATGACAAACAGATGGATGCTTTCAGTGGGGTGGGGGTGGGGGTGGGGGTGTAGCATGGGTGAACCAATATAATCAAAGAGAGATCTGCGGATAGAGACAGAGAGGTACGAGGAATGCCAAATAGCCAACTACACAAGCACAAAAAGAAACCCAAGCAGGAGTCTAGTAGGTGGGGGCGACCAACAACAAGACACATACACAAACAAACATAAAAGATCACAAAAGTCTTCACCAACATCAAACACACTTTACAGAAGGCAGCTTGTTACTCTATTTGAGAAAATGGAGCGTACTGATTTCTCTGCCAAATCAATGGTGGAGTGGATATACTGTCTATCATCAACAGCGATCTATTAACACAAACTGCCTGAGGATACGAGGGCGTGAGCGTCTCGACATGAGAGGTCTGCAGCGGCATTCAGACACACCGCGGTCGCCTACACTTTACCGTCTGCCCAAAGCAGCTTAAAGGCCAACGCCGCACTCTGCACCATAATCATGGCTAAATAGGGAGGCACTCGAATGGCAAACACAGAGATGGATCTGTACCAAGTACTGCAGTCTTTCATTTATCAGGAATATTACAACTTAAACTGACTTAACTCTGTGTACCTTCGCTTGCACACACACACACACACACACACACACACGCACATACACACGCACGCACAACACACACACGCAAACACACACACACACACCCACACATGCACGCACACACACAAACAGGAAAATACACTAGAAGGGTTGCCATATTAAATTACCAGTCAACATACAAAATGAACTTTCACACATGCATAAATTATAATGCACTTATTGAAGAGGACTCCTGTCAGAGTAAATATAAGCATTAGCGCCTAAGAAAGGCTAACGACGTCATCTATCTCTCATCGCTTCAGCATGGTAGCTCTAACCGGATTTGCTATCAGCAGACACAGTCTTAGTGTCTGTGCCGTGGGAGAACGAGTTTGATGTGTGTGTGTGTGTGTGTGTGTGTGTGTGTGTGTGTGTGTGTCTGTGTGTGTGTGTGTGTGCGAGTGAGTGTGTGTGTGTGTGTGTGTGTGTGTGTGTGTGTGTGTGTGTGTGTGTGTGTTTGTCTGTGTGTGTGTGTGTGTGTGCGCGAGTGAGTGTGTGTGTGAGAGTGTGTGAGAGTGTGTGAGAGTGTGTGAGAGTGTGTGAGAGTGTGTGAGAGTGTGTGTGTGTGTGTCTGTGAGTGTGCTGGCTTACCTTCGCAAACGGGGCAGCACTCGCCGGGCACGGTGACCGGGTGGAGGCAGCTGTGCCCGCAGGCGGCCGCCACGCAGCGGGCATCGCCGCTCACGCACTGGCAGAAGGTGCAGTCGTCCTCGCGCCAGTGGTCCCCGTGCGCCAGGATCTGCCCGTTGACGTAGCAACCGGCGAAGTTGAGCACCGGGTAGATGGGGTCTGA
>NC_045165.1:4596085-4601085 GCF_900700415.2 Clupea harengus
AGACAGGGATGTGAATCCCGAAGAGAGAGGAGGGGAGGGGAGAGACAGGGATGTGAATCCCAAAGAGAGAGGAGGGAAGGGGAGAGACAGGGATGTGAATCCCGAAGAGAGAGGAGGGGAGGGGAGAGACAGGGATGTGAATCCCGAAGAGGAGAGGAGGGGAGGGGAGAGACAGGGGATGTGAATCCGAAGAGGAGAGGAGGGAAGGGGAGAGACAGGGATGTGAATCCCGAAGAGAGAGGAGGGGAGGGGAGAGACAGGGATGTGAATCCCGAAGAGGAGAGGAGGGGAGGGGAGAGACAGGGATGTGAATCCCGAAGAGGAGAGGAGGGAAAGGGGAGAAGGAGTGCTGCATCTCTCCAGGGAGTTTTGGTCACGTTTCCCTGATTTGATCTTACCTTCCCACCCCCAATCTCACTGTCTCTCTCTCTCTGTCCCTCCTTCTTGAAAACAATTTCTCTACCACTCCATGATTTCTTTCATGTTCTTCCTGCACCTCTTGATATGCCTTGCTTCGCACCATTGCCCCTTAATCTTTCTCAGGCCGGTCGCTCCTCCCTTATATCTTCTCTTCCCCCCCATTCTCTTCTCCCTGATATCTTCTCTTCCGCATTCCTCTCCTCCTTCCTCAATCTCAGTTATCGGTCTGCCTCTTCTTTTCTTTTCTTCCCACCTTTCCTTCCTCATATGCTGCTCATCCCCTGCTCACCTCTCTCATTCTCTCCCATCCCCCTCTCTCCCTCTATTTTCTCTCTCTCCTCTTTATCTTATCATCAATCTCTAATGTTTCCATACATTCCAAACAATCAATTCAATTCGATTCAATTCAATGGAGGTCAACAACAATTGAAATTCTGACCAATGCAGTTTGTCTCCAGAAGTCATTAATAAAGATTAATTTATTCTGACTGACAAAAGAGACCACGAATAAAAAGAACAGTACCCATTTACTTCCCCAAACACACACACACACACACACACACACACACACACAGACACACACACACACACACACACCGCATGTCTACTTGCACCATGTGGGAGGCTGGCTGCCGCCTCGCAAGACAACTCATCATCCCGACACTGCTTCCTCTCTCCCTCTCCCTCTCCCTCTCCCTCTCTCTCTCCCTCTCTCTCTCTCCCTCTCCCACTGTGCATCCCTCTCTCCCTCTCTCTCTCCCTCTCCCACTGTGCATCCCTCTCTCCTGGGGGCTCCCGGGTGGCCGTGTGTTAATTAGCATCATCCTGTAGCGGAGCCGGCGGGGTTTGCGGGGGCTGGAGAAAGAGGCCTGGGGCTCCTGGGCTTGCAGCCTGGGCCCGACTCATTACCGGCGGGCATGAGCGATGTCGGAGACGGCCTCCGCTCTGAAGCGCGCTACATGCTGGGGCCTGAAACACTGTTCACCGGTGAGTTTTCTTTATAAATGAGGTAGTTATCCAGACATCCGCTCTCTCACGCACACACCAACAAACACACAGACTGACACACACACACACACACATACTCTAACTGGCACAAGCATCAGTGACACGGAACTCCCAAGGTCCAGTGCTGTTCGCTCTAAATGGCATCAAGGACAATGACAGGCTGTCTGTCTTTGAGGCGGACGGCCCGCAAATTGTTTATTCTTTCTTCTATTTTTTTCCTTCTCTTCACCTCCTCATTTCTCTTTCCCCCCCCTGCCTGACCCCTCGAAAGAGCACATCTGTTGCCCACTGACGTCAGTCCAAATCTTCATAGAGGAGCCTCTTCCTCATCTCTCTGAGCATCGCACACATGTGTATCCCACACACATTCAATTCCCAAGCCTGCTATTGCCCGTGGCTCTGACATCAGCATTGACAAACATGACCAAACGGATGGGAACAGGGTGGAGAAGGGTGTGAGGTCCTCCAGGGCCGCCTGAGCAGCTGCAAACAGGCCGTTCCTCACCCACTGATGTATCCGGCGGACGGACGGGGAGGCTGGGCGTTTGCAAACAGTATGTGCATTGTAACCTCATTTCGTAATCCAATTTTCCCAACCATCAGTCCCGATAAACGTCAGCCTTTGACTCAGCCTTTGCATGAATCACTCGAATGAGGGGGGGGGGGGGGGCTTCATTTTTTCATTCATGCCTTTTTTTTTGTTTAGGGCCATTTTTGTTGTGTTCTGTTCGCCTGTTGCAAAGGATGAGATGACTGCTGAGCGTGTTTTTGGTGCATGTCGTGTACGAGACTGCAGAGTGTGTTTGTTTGGGGCGCATGTCGTGTACGAGACTGCAGAGTGTGTTTGGGGTGCATGTCGTTTACAAGGCTGCTCCACCGTGCTCATCTGAAGTGGTCTTCTGAAGATGCCTTCAACAAACTAATTAATGCTATAAAACTAAAGCTAATTAATCCTATTAAAACTTCATACAAACTATCTCCTTTGTGACTGGCTGGATGTGGCAGTGTTTCATTGTCAGGTCACCTTCGTGATCAAATACGTTCTAGAGCACTGCTGACATCATGTGTTAATTGAACTGAGCTGAATCTTCATTCAGGAACAACGGATTACTGGGTGTCTTAACCACACTCTAAATATACAGCATTTCCTGCTGGGTGAGAGCGAATAACACCTTGACATGATTGAACTTTATGAACTAAATTCAGTTGTTTCACTCTAAGGTATCACTCTAAGGTATCACTCTGAGGTATCACTCTAAGGTATCACTCTAAGGTATCACTCTAAGGTATCACTCTTGGTATCACTCTAATGTATCACTCTAAGGTATCACTCTTGGTATCACTCTTGGTATCACTCTAAGGTATCACTCTAAGGTATCACTCTTGGTATCACTCTTGGTATCACTCTAAGGTATCACTCTAAGGTATCACTCTAAGGTATGACTCTAAGGTATCACTCTTGGTATGACTCTAAGGTATCACTCTAAGGTATCACTCTAAGGTATCACTCTTGGTATGACTCTAAGGTATCACTCTAAGGTATCACTCTTGGTATCACTCTTGGTATCACTCTAATGTATCACTCTAAGGTATCACTCTTGGTATGACTCTAATGTATCACTCTAAGGTATCACTCTTGGTGTCACTCTTGGTGTCACTCTAAGGTATCACTCTAAGGTATCACTCTTGGTGTCACTCTTGGTGTCACTCTAAGGTATCACTCTGGTATCAATCTTGGTATCACTCTTGGTATGACTCTAAGGTATCACTCTAAGGTATCAGTCTAAGGTATCACTCTTGGTATCACTCTAAGGTATCACTCTTGGTATGACTCTAAGGTATCACTCTAAGGTATGACTCTAAGGTATCACTCTTGGTATCACTCTTGGTATGACTCTAAGGTATCACTCTAAGGTATCACTCTAAGGTATCACTCTTGGTATGACTCTAAGGTATCACTCTAAGGTATCACTCTAAGGTATCACTCTTGGTATCACTCTAAGGTATCACTCTAAGGTATCACTCTAAGGTATCACTCTTGGTATCACTCTAATGTATCACTCTAAGGTATGACTCTAAGGTATCACTCTAAGGTATCACTCTTGGTCACTCTAAGTGTCACTCTAAGGTATGACTCTAAGGTATCACTCTAAGGTATCACTCTTGGTATCACTCTAATGTATCACTCTAAGGTATGACTCTAAGGTATCACTCTAAGGTATCACTCTTGGTATCACACTAAGGTATCACTCTAAGGTATCACTCTTGGTATCACTCTAAGGTATGACTCTTGGTATCACTCTTGGTATCACTCTAAAATTAGAGTGCCTCCTGCGTGTGTTGTGTTATGCCACGTGTTTCCCCGTTTGTTTATTTCGTCATGTGCTTGTTGTGTTTGTGTTGTCAGGCCATGTGCGTTCTGTCATTGTCCGGAGACTCCGCCCTCTCCTGCCCTCTGCTGCTTCCCGGTTCTTTTTCTCCCTCACCTGTTCCCTATCATCACCCTGGTTGTTGGCCTGATTTGTTTCTCCTGTGTCTTGTTAATTCCCCTTGTTTGTTTCACCTGTGTCTTGTCTCTGTTCCCCCTTCTATATAAGTTCAGTCTTTCTGTAGTCCCCTGTTGGATTGTTATCGTTTGTCTGTGAGAAGCTACGCCAGTATGCTGCATTTTTCGAGTTCCGTGTACCTGGTATCGTATTGGATTTTCTGATTTTTGCTCTTCTGTGTTTTTCCCTTTGGAATTCTGTTTTGTCTTTTTGGATCCTTTGTGTGTTCCCTTTTTGAAATAAATAAATCCACAAGTGTTTGTTGCACTTTGATCTGCGATTGGGTCCTTACTGTGAGAAAGCCTAACACCAGTTGCCGCACATGTATTTAGGTGTGTATAACATTAGCCCACAAAGGTTTTCAGGCTAGTGCTTCATCCTTAAGTCAAAGATAACGGAGGTTGCCTGGTTGAAATTGATTCAATTATTTCTAAGACTGAATCCTGGCCATTCTTAATGTTAGCGGTCTCTAATTCTATGTGGGCTAGCTTGCCAGCTTGCTAGTTATCCACGTAACAATGTTATATAACCATGGAATAAATAGTTTAATCGAGTTTATACCACTTGTCACAATGAGAATACTATTCGTTTTTGTTAATTCAGTGTCGGCTCCTCATACACGTCTTGATATACAAAAATACAGACACACTATGGCAAGCGCTGAATGACGACTGAGCCAATCACAAAAGAGAGTCTCTCTGACTTCATTCAGAGCGTTTGGGGTGGATCCGGTGTGGTTTGGCCCTGCCCAGGAGAGGGGCCAAGATGAGCGTAGCACGGCTCAACTACGCCGTTCAGCTTCTAATGGAAATGCAAATTAGCTTTGCGCGGCCAAAAGAGCCAATGGAAATAACCCAGAGGGCTTTGTGTCTGCCTGCTCCTCACTATGACGAGGTCGAACCATCACACCTCAGGAGCAGCACAATAGGGCTGGAGTTGGAGTACAGCTCAATAGCTTACGCCTATTGCCTTCCATAATTTGGATCAGGTTCATGGTGAGAAAATCTGTGTGTGCGCTTCTCATTT
>NC_045165.1:4606085-4623585 GCF_900700415.2 Clupea harengus
TTCCCCTCCTCTCCTTGAGCACTCAACATTAAGGTCCTGTGTTCCCCTCCTCTCCTCTTCTTGATCACTCAACATTAAGGTGCTTGCCCTGTGTCTCTTCTTGAGCACTCAACATTAAGGTGCTGCCCTGTGTCCCCCTCCTCTTCTTGATCACTGAACATTAAGGTGCTGTGTTCCCCTCCTCTTCTCTCCTCTCAACATTAAGGTGCTGCCCTGTGTTCTGCTCCTCTTCTTGAACACTCAACATTAAGGTGCTGCCCTGTGTTCATCTCCTCTTCCTTGGCACAGGTTGTTTTCCTCTCCTCCTCCTCACCCTCCTCTCCTCCTCCCCCCCTCTTTCCCTCGCACCCCTCCTTCCCTTTCTCTCCACCTCCTTCCCTTCCTCCTTCCTGTGTCTCCTCTGCTGTGCTCCCTTGTTTTGGCTGCTGCTGCTGCGCAGGAGGCCAAATAACGGTGCGCACTCCCTAAATCCACACACACACACACGCACACACACACACACACACACAGACACACACACAGACACACACACACACACACACACACACACACACACGCACAAGCACACCTACACACACGCACGCTCCCCAAATCCACAGGTGCTTCTCTGCGTGTGGCTCCGGATTCAGCAGTCTTCAGAGTCTGCTAATATTCCCACGGCATCGCACCCACACACCCACACACACACACACACACACACACCCACACACACACACACACACAGACAGACACACACAGACCCACAACAACAACAACTTTCCACTTCCCTACAGAACCCTCTACAGTATCCAGCCATCTTCCCTCAAACGACTGCTGCTACTGCTGAGTTTGAACAAAAGAGAGGAGGGTCCACTCCATCACCAGAGGCCAACAGAGACTGTGATCAACACCGCTTCTTTCAGAAACTACCACAGACACATCGCCGTCTGGGCAAACCACACACACACACACACACACACAGGCGTGCAGACACACACACACACACACACACACACACAGGCGTGCAGACACACACACACACACACACACACAGACACACACACACACACACACACACACACACACACACACACAGAGGTGGAGTGCCTTTATCACCAGCACAAAGCGAGGTGTTTACACTGGCTGTCCTGAGTGGCACAGTGTTATGTCAGGGTGAGACTTATCTGAGCGCTGTTGTTGTGGTGTTTAATCTCTTACAACACAGGCTTGGTATGTACAGCCCTGCAATCAGGCCCTGCAATGTCTTAATCTGACCCCGAAAGCGAGATACGTGCAGAGAGGGAAAGAGGAAAAGAGAGAAGGGTGGAGGGGTGAAGGGAGACAGAGAGAGAGAGAGAGATAAAGAGAGTCGGAGAGAAGAGGAGGGAAGAAGAGAGACACAGAGAGAAAGGAGAGAGAGAGAGAGAGAGAAAAAAAAAGTGGAGAGAGAGAATTTCTCAGGGTCCCACATGTTATTCAGAGCTTAAAAGCCAGGTCCGGTGTTGACACACACACACACACACACACACACACACACACACACACACACACACACACACACACACACACACACACACACACACAGGTCCGGTGTTAAGAGGATAATCCAATCCTATAATTGCTTCAGGTCTAGTACACAACTGCAGCTGAAGGCAACACGTTCTTAAAACATTTCCCTTTAAGATCCCAGCTTTCAGCAATATGGCATCAAATCCGGAGGATTTCTGTCCTACCATACTCTCCATTTAACCAAACTGCCAATCAGCCATTTTGTCATCATGTAACCGTGGTAACCTCACTTTAAATCATTTCAAAGCATATCAATCATTACACCCCACTTCTCCAACATGCTGCCGTTTGACTGTCAGCTGGGGCAGTACCGTACAAACTAATCAGCTGATTAAAAATAACAAACCTAAATGATGCAGAGTCATACAATCACACACACACAGGCAACATTCTACTATTTAATCACTGGACAAAGGTTTTTCACTGATACTTGTGTATATGAGTGCCTTCATGTGTGTGTGTATGTGTGTGTGCGTCCGTGTGTGTGTGTGTGCGTGTGTGAGAGAGTGTGTTACCTCATAGCTCCTTACAGACAGCTAATCACACTCTAATCTACACTCCAGGGGTGACATCACTGACTAAAACAGGGAGTATGTTTCACACACCCATTGTGTATGTATGTGTCTGTGTGTGTGTACGTGCGCGCGCATGTGTGTGTGTGTGTGTGTGCGAGAGAGCAAAGGAAAGACAGAGATGGATAGGCTCTCTTTCACAAAGCACCTGCACACAAAAACACATTCATTATCTCCTGAGCTGTCTGTCTGCTCATGTCTAAGAGCATTCTTTCAGTGAGACTCTCCTGAGCTGTCTGTCTGCTCATGTCTAAGAGCATTCTTTCAGTGAGACTCTCCTGAGCTGTCTGTCTGCTCATGTCTAAGAGCATTCTTTCAGTGAGACTCTCCTGAGCTGTCTGTCTGCTCATGTCTAAGAGCATTCTTTCAGTGAGACTCTCCTGAGCTGTCTGTCTGCTCATGTCTAAGAGCATTCTTTCAGTGAGACTCTCCTGAGCTGTCTGTCTGTTCATGTCTAAGAGCATTCTTTCAGTGAGACTCTCCTGAGCTGTCTGTCTGCTCATGTCTAAGAGCATTCTTTCAGTGAGACTCTCCTGAGCTGTCTGTCTGCCTGCTCATGTCTAAGAGCATTCTTTCAGTGAGACTCTCCTGAGCTGTCTGTCTGCTCATGTCTAAGAGCATTCTTTCAGTGAGACTCTCCTGAGCTGTCTGTCTGCTCATGTCTAAGAGCATTCTTTCAGTGAGACTCTCCTGAGCTGTCTGTCTGCTCATGTCTAAGAGCATTCTTTCAGTGAGACTCTCCTGAGCTGTCTGTCTGCTCATGTCTAAGAGCATTCTTTCAGTGAGACTCTCCTGAGCTGTCTGTCTGCTCATGTCTAAGAGCATTCTATCAGTGAGACTCTCCTGAGCTGTCTGTCTGTGTGCTCATGTCTAAGAGCATTCTTTCAGTGAGACTCACCTGAGCTGTCTGTCTGCCTGCTCATGTCTAAGAGCATTCTTTCAGTGAGACTCTCCTGAGCTGTCTGTCTGCCTGCTCATGTCTAAGAGCATTCTTTCAGTGAGACGCACCTCGCAGGTGAAGAGCCATGGGAGACTGGTCAATATGGTACTGTGAAATATGCACAGAAGCGCACGCACACACACACACACACACACACACACACACACACACACACACACACACACACACACACACACACACACACACACACACACACACACACACACACACACACACACACACACACACACACACACACACACACACACACACCCCAAACACACACACATATATGAGATCCTCTCGTCTGCGAGCACAGGACTCCAGACAGCTCAAAAGCTTACATCGATTGGTAGCGGCGTGCCATTTGCCAGGCTGAGTTGATATCTGCCGTATTGACCGACGTACAGATATATATCAGAGCGAAAGCAAGAGGGAGAGATGGAGACGGAGAAGAGAGGGACTGATAGAGAGAAAGAAATGCAGAGAGGGGGTGAGAGTGAGTGAGAGAGAGAGAGAGAGAGAGTGTGTGTGTGTATGTGTGTGGGTGTGTGTGTCACCACGTGAAGCATTGGCAAACAAACATCTGATCCACTGCTCTATCTCAGTGTGGAGTAGGTAAATCACACACTCCACTCCTGAGCGGAGTGATTTATCATATTTGTTTTTGAGTGAGAGTGCGCATGCATGTGTATGTTCGTGTGTTTGTGTGCGTGGGTGCATGTGTGTGTTTGTGTGTGTGTGCATTAATGTGTGTGTTTGTGTGCCCTTTTAGTCGGGGGCGGATGTCTGTCCAGCAGCTGTTGCATCGATCGATGGCCATAGCGGTTTCCGCCCCGCGATACGGTGATATCATCCCTCTTACACACCCTTGTGCTCTTACACACACACACACGCCTCTGCACTCAGTGTGTTGTGCATCTTTTCAAGGCGTTCTTCTCTCGTTCTCTCACACACACACACACACACACACACACACACACACACACACACAGACACTCTCACACACACACACACACACACACACACCACACACACACACACACACACACACACACACACACACACACACAGAGTCACTGGCGGACAGATGTTGTGTCAGTTTATGTTTGGCCGGGCCTCTTTGATGTCTCCCTGTGCAGGTCCGCTGGTCCAGGCTGGATGCTTCCCCAAATTACCCAGCAGACAAAGGGGCAAATTGCACCGCAGGAAGTGGAGATGACCCAAAACCTGGCGCCTTGGCCCTAACAGATGTTTGGGCTCAGGCATCGCTGAAGGTGTGTGTGTGTGTGTGTGTGTGTGTGTGTGTGTGTGTGTGTGTGTGTGTGTGTGTGTGTGTGTGAGAGAGAGGAGGGAGAACAGAGAGGCTGTCACACCCACTCTCATGCTGACTATATAAACACAACGAAACTGGCTTCATACTATGTTTTCTCATGACACACACACACACACACACACACACACACACACACAAATGCGCACATACACACACACACACAAATGCACACACACACACACACGTGCATATACATCTATTGAGTGACTGTGAACGATACTCCAGCCCCTTCCTTGGGCTGGCACACACACACACACACACACCACACACACACACACACACACACACACACACACACACACACACACCTCTCTGCCCCTTCCTTGGGCTAGCAGCCCCCTCTTTTGTCTGCTGCCTAAATGCCTAGATGTTGTAACGTGTTTGAGCTTTTCTGCTCTGTGCTCCACTTGCTTCCAGTTGGCTTCCCAACCACTCTCTCTCTCTCTCACACACACACACACACACACACACACACACACACACACACACACACACACACACACACACACACACACACACAAGTATGCCTTGTGAGACTGTGAGATTAAATTACACTAAAGTCATGAACTCTCACTTTGTGAGCAGCCTCTGAAAAATTCTTCGCCTTTGATTTCCGCCTCAACATTCTACATTTGCTCTACCTCTCTCTCTCTTCCCCTGTCTCTCTCCCTCTTTCTCTCTCTCTCTTTCTCCCCCCCCCCCCCCCCCCCCCTCCAACTCAAGACATTCCTCTCGCTCTCACCTGCACGCCTTCACCCACCTCTAGGCAGAATCCCTCTCCTCATTCCTCTAACTCCTCTTCTCCTTTTCATCCCTCGTTCTTTCCCTTGTTCCGCAGGTTCTCCCTGATGACTGGTTTATACCTGTTGAGCCCCCTCTCCACCCCTCCTCCAGTCCCCCCCCCCCCCCCCCCTCTGTTGTTCTTTTCTCCAGCCTGTCACTGTGGCTGACCCTGACCTTGACCCTGACCCTGACCCTGACCTGTTCCTGACCCTGTTCCTGACCCTGTTCAGAGTTCTCAGGGTGCAGGGAATGGAGGGAATGGCGGCCGGTGCTGGCTCTGCTCTGCTCTGCTCTGCTCTGCTCTGCCTCTCTCCTCATCTGAAAGGCCTCCGTGTCTGACATGGGGAAACATGGGGTTCCGCTTCATTGCCACGGGCTGTGTTGTGGTCCTATGGTTCTCTGTTCGTGCGGGGGAATGCAAAGGGGCTTTCTGACTCTGGCTTGGGAGCTAGTTCTGATTATGGCTGGGGTTGAGGTTCGAGTGAGATGGACATTTAGGTTGGGGTCATTCAGGCCATGGCTGATAATGAACACTTTATCGATGATTTAGTGGCTAATTGCTCCGTGCAAAATGGGTGTTTCTCCATCTACATATTTCTATCTTCAATGAAACTCTGAAATACATGTTTCTCAATAAGCCAATGAACTTTGTTTCTTCAATAAGGATTCAATGCCAAGTCAAGCCTCGCTACACAAAGACAGACAGGCAGGTAGGCACTCAATATGTACCCAGGGGACACACAGTCCTTCTGTGTGTTTGTTCCACAGTGTGTCTATCTATATAGAGACTGGCTCTCTCTTTGTTGATCTCTGCTGGTGAAGTGGAGAGTGGGGTTGGGGACCGACTCTGCTGGGAAACCGACTGGGGCTTTCAAGTCCTGTGCGTGTGCCTCTCCTCCAGGCTACACCACGCTCAGCGTTCCCCCTGTGGCTATACATTTGGGCCCTCTCCACACTCTCCACTCTCCACTGTCTGTCCTGTGTTCACCCTCTGCCTCTCCTCTGTCCCTGTGAACTCTCCCCTTTCTTCCCAAATGACCTGCGCTCCTCCTTCTGCAGCGTCCCCTCCATTTAGTCACCTCCTCCCTCCCTCCCTCCGCACTCTCCTCCTGTCCACCTCTACCTCCTCCTCCCCCCCTCGGGGTGACCTTGACTGAAGCGACCATCTTTTCACTCCCTTTCCCTCCTCTCCTGTAGCTGACTACATCTTGTCCTCCAAAGTGATGTCCTTCTTCAAAGCCTTCAGGAGGTCACCAGATGGTTTGCTGACTGTTTGTCGTATCCAAACTAAAGTGTTTACATATTTTCTTCAGCTCTCAATATCTCTTCCCTGCTTCCGATCAACACTTGTGCAGCTTGGCTTGTGGTGTGTGTGTGTATGTGTGTGTGTGTGTGAGTGTGTGTGTGGTGTGTGTGTGTGTGTGTGTCTGAGTGTGTGTGTGTTGCACATTCCACACAGTTCTAAACTCGGTTTGTTTAGCACTCATTTACTTGGCTTCAAATAGATCTGAAAAGCAATTTCACAAGACTGTATATACACAAGCATACGTGTGCACACAAGCACACACACACACACACACACACACTCACACACACACACACACACACACACACACACACACACAGACCGACCGACAGACAGACAGACAGACAGACAGACAGACAGACAGACAGACAGACAGACAGACAGACAGACAGACAGATAGATAGACAGACAGACAGGCAGACAAACACACAGGCACACAGACAGACAGACTGTGAAAGTGTTTTTCTAAGTTGCATCAGCAGCTATTGCATACAGCAGCGAGGCCAAGGCGAGCGGGAGAAAGGCAGACAACAGAGATGGTTGAAAGCAGGGAGATATTTTGTATCCGTCTGCTGCACGATGGCCGTCTTCTCTGCTTCCAGCTTCTCTGTTTTATCAGCATACACATACAGCCACCCAGGTACAAATGAGATTCAACACGCATAGTCTCCACTGGACTGAACACACACAAACACACTCACTCACTCACTCACTCACTCACTCACTCACTCACTCACTCACTCACACCCAGGTACAGATGAGATTCAACACGAGTAGCCTCGACTGGACTGAACACACACACTCCTGCAGGCTCATCTTGCAACACAATTCATCTCACATAGTTCACCTCTCAACTGAACACAAACACACACACACACAGACACACACTCACAAACACAGGCAGAATCAAAGGGATTGCCTGACTGAAAATCACCACTCATAGCTCACCTACAACTAAGCACACACACACACACACACGCAGGCACACGCACAGGAAGAAACACACACACACAAAACCAACAGAACTCACCGTTGACACACTCGAACACATCGCAGCACCTCCCAGGGGTACCGTCGCCACGGGAGATGACCTGAGGGGAAGATCCAGCCGGGCACTGAGGGAAGCCACACAGACCGGGCAAACACTCACACCTGGAGAAGGAGGGAGGGAATGAGGGAGAGAGGGAGGGAGAGAGAGAAGGAGAGAGGGAGAGAGGGAAGGGGGGGAGAGAGAAGGAGAGAGTGAGAGAGGGAAGGGGGGGGGTGAGAGGAGAGAGGGAAAGGGAAAGGGAAAAGAAACCAGAAAGAGAATGAGTGGAAGAAAGGGAAAGAAAAACAGCAAGACATGAGAGAGAGAGAGAGAGAGAGAGAGAGAGAGAGAGATTGAGTGATAAGAGATTGATATGGACAGATAGACAGATTGATAGACAGACAGAGAGAGGGGAGGGCTGAACTCTCTGTAATCCCCCCCCCCCCCCCCCCCCCCACACACACACACACACACTTCAGGGCTACATGAGAGATCAGTGTGTGTGGGGGAATCCTCCTCACATCCGCACACCTCCCCTCTTTCCCCTCTTTCCCCTCTTTCTCCCTCTCCAACACATCCTTCACTTCCTCTCTGCATGGATCTGCCGTTTTCTCTTTCCCTCCTGGCTCCCTCTCATTACTAGTGTGTGTGTGTGTGTTTGGTGTCTGTGTGTGTTTTCTACCACATCACTGTGTTTTGGACTAATGCCACTCGCCTCCCACACACGCACACACACACACACACACACTGCTGTGTTTGCTGTTGAAGCTGACTGACTGTAATTACTGCATATGATACGTAGTCTGCCCTCAAATAACTGCGCGATGCTCCAATTTTCAGAGGAGGCACACTGATACATCCACTCACTCCAGTTTGGCTTTTATGGGTACATTTCCTGTCTCTGGAAGTAAGCCATTACTGTTTGACAGCTCACTTCAGTGGCGCTACGCGTACTTATATTATGAGCCGTCAGACAGCATAGGGGTATGGGACAGGCCATAACAGCGGATTATGAGAAGCTAGGTAGTGTTTGTGTGTTCAGTGTTCCGGACAGTGTGTTCAGGGCCTCACAGGGCACGAGGATGGCAGAAAATCCATACATGTGACACATTTTGAACGTGGTGTTTTTCTATTACTTGAGCCAAACTAAGAATGCGTGAGGGAAGACAAAGGGAGATGTAGAAATAGAGAGAGTGAATGAGAGAGAGAGAGAGGGAGAGAGAGAGAGAGAGAGAGAGAGAGAGGGAGGGAGAGAGTGAATGAGAGAGAGAGAGAGAGAGAGAGGGAGGGAGAGAGACAGAGAGAGAGATTTAAGGGAGCATACCTTGTGGGCAGCGTGCAGCAGCCGTCCGCAGTAAGTCGCACCTGCGTCTCGTAGCTGTCGGCTGGACACTGCACCGGCTGGAGAGGGGGGCACTCCACTGTGGTGCAGTCCACACTGAACACTGTAACACACAAACACACACACACACACACACAGCCCATTACATTACTGTGGAGAGTGCTTTGACATGCTGAGCACCAGAACGACTCTCAAAACATCATCTTTCGTTTCGAGAAAAAAAACAGCATTTTTCCAGCCTTTTCTAACCTACTCTTCCAGGTTCTTTCACTCACATAGATCACTCTATATCTCCACATCCTTTTGTTCCATCTCACCTTTCAGCACCTCCAGTGGGAGCCATTTCAGACTCCTCCAAGGATAAGGAGGACCCGCTAAAGACCTGCTACGCTAATGACAGTAGATTGCACCTCTCTCCCTGGAGTCTCGAGCCACACTGCCATCATCTGCTTTCAGATGTGCTTACAGCAGGGTGGGAGGGCACGCTTCCTTCTACACTCAAAAAGCTCTCACCTTTTACATATTTACCTCTTCACATGCGTTCATAGTTTACCATATTCTATGCCCGCTTTTGCATACAGGCTTGAATATGCAGATCACGGACACACACAGGCATAGGATGGTTGGCGTGGCGTGGCGTGGCGTACCTGGCTTGCACTCGTACAGGTCGCAGCACTCGCCGGGCTTGCCCGAGCCCTTGGACACCAGGATGTTGAGGTAGCCAGGCTGGCACACCTTGCGTAGGCACCCGGCGGGGCTGCAGACGCAGCGGCTGGGCAGCGGGCAACACTCGCCCGGCGGGGCGTAGCCCTCGATCAGCACCGAGTCCTCCGGGCAGCGCGGGGAGAACTGCACCTCGCAGCGCGCCTTCGAGCAGTCCGGTCGCTCCTCTGTGGACGGAGAGAGAGAGAGAGAGAGAGAGAGAGAGAGAGAGAGAGAGAGAGAGAGAGAGAGAGAGGGGGAGAGGGAGAGGGAGAGAGGGAGAGAGAGAGAGAGGGAGAGAGAGAGGAGGTGAAGAGATGAGTGCGTTTATGTTTAAAGATGCACGATTTAGGTTTATGAAATCACGACAGCCATGAATGAGTCTGAGACTTCAAGAGTGTTTCTCACTCTTTCTGTGTGTCTGTGGGTTTTTCTGTCTGTGTCAAAGTCACATTCCTTTATAAAGCACATGTAGAACAACAAGAGTTGTGACCAAAGTGCTTTCTAGTTGAGAAACATGTAAAACATGTAAGGACATACAAAAGTCATAAAAGTGAAAGAATAAAAGAGAGCGATAGATGAACAAAGGCTAAAACATGTAGGCAAAAAGAAAATGTTTAAGACAAATAAAAATGAACACAGGCCAACAACATGGATGAATGGAGTGTGGATAAAGGAAAAATAAATAAATAAGAACATAAAACCATAAATTTGGTTAATAGAACAGAATAAAAACCACCAAACAATAAAAAAAAAACACCATAAAAGAACAACAGATTAAAAATGAACCTGACCAAAAAAAATCTGAGTACAGCTCAGACTGACTAAAAAGCCCAGCTAAAAGCCTGACCCCAGAGCGGGCTAGGTGCAGCTAAAAGAATGCGCCGGCCTCGACCGAACAGCCCTTAGAACCAGCAGGTCAATTGGAATTCAAGAGGGCATTAGGCAGTACACCAAAACCAGACTGATACGTATTAAGGACCCCATTGTCATTCAAATACCACTTCAAAATCTGAAAACTGTGAGAATTTTCGACGGAAATGGGAGCTTATAGACAGGTCTAAAATTGGAGGGGGGAATCAGGATCCAGGTTAGGCTTCTTTGGCCAAGCTTGCACCACTGCATATTTTAAAGAAATGAAGGTCCTGAAACTCCTGAGATGGCTGATTTATTAATGATGTTTGAGCACACTACAAGCCACAACACGGAACACCTCCTGTAGAAGAGGAGATGGGGTGAAGTCTGCAGTGCTGGTTGACGGGCTTCATATGAGACACCATTGTACATTGTACATTGTAAGTCGCACATATGTAAGTCGCTTTGGATAAAAGCGTCTGCTAAATGACTAAATGTAAATGTAAATGTATGAGACACCAGGTCAGTGAGGCTTCATATGAGACACCAGGTCAGTGGGGCAGGAGAGAGACGGCTCACACAAATGATCCACAGTGGAGGGATCAATAAAACTGATCATGACAGCCATTGGTTGATGTTGGTATCGAATGGTCTGATTGTGTTCATTTTCTTTCAACAAAATAGTTTCCAAAGTCATCACTGGAGAGTGAAGAGGTAGTCGTGAAGCCAGCAGGAGGGTTAAGAAAGGTATTGATTAAACTGAGTTATTATTTAAAGTTATTAACTGTGCTGAACAGGATCCTGGGCCTATGGAATGCAATTTCTGCCAAAAAACGAATTTCCATTATAGCCTTTCTGTGCGTGACTGTGTGTGTGTGTGTGTGTGTGTGTGTGTGTGTGTGTGTGTGTGTGTGTGTGTGTGTGTGTGTGTGTACATGTATGAGAGGAAGACTAAACATGAATGAGTGAAATGACTTAATTAAACTTTAAAAGAGCAAACTAATCTTGTCTTGTCTTGTTTTTATCAACAGTGCTTAATGGCTTGGCTTATTGTGTCTCCGCTCTGTCTGCATGCTTGAACAACAAGGACCAATTATGAGCACAAACATATAGATCAGCTACATACTTAAAATAGATCAGCTACATACTTAAAATATATTGGCACATAAGCTGTGAATCCATTTTGGACATTCTATTTACCTTCTACAAACATACAAACACAAAATCTATAAAATGCCCACAATTGTATGTACGGCACTCTCAAAAACAACAAAAGTAATACAACGCGAAAATAATTGGCGCCAGGTGAGAAGCATAGCAGAACACCAAATTAAAAAAAGACTGTTTTATCTATCAGAGTTTGTTTTTAAGCTTCAGGTCAGGACAAATTGCTATTACTGGCTTGTGGGGTAGAGAGAAAAAAAAAGGAAAAAAAAAAGACAGCCGAGGTGCGTGCAGGAAGAACACGGCGAATAATGAACACAGATTAACTTGTCTAGATGCGGAGCTTGCAAGAAAAGACAAGTGCACAGCATGGCATCAGAAAAACAACTAATGGAAGTGCGTTTACCTCACTAACAGTTCAAGGCGGTCGGGGGGGGCCAACTGGGCTTTGATTAACACAGCCGTTCCTTTTTGCCCCCAATTTAATTTTTTGGGGATGGGAACACACTGAATAGAAAACAAAGTCCAAAGCAGCACCTAGGGGGGGGCAAACGCTCAGTTGGTGAAAAGCGCTGCCATTTCTCTGTTTGTTTGTCTGTTTAAATCCGCTGTGCGGGCCTCGCCAAGCTAATTACACAAAACTCATTTCAGGCTGCCAAGGCTCCTGGTTCATATCAGAGGCCACTCCGAGGCAGGTTACTCTCTCGCTCTGTTGGTGGTGGTGTTTTTTTTTCCCACTTCCACAAACGTGTTTCATACCCTGACTGCCATCCCTGAGGCTAGCTCAGTATTGCGCCTGGGTTGGGTCAGACCTCTCTGAAGTCTGCTGGAGCTCTGCGGGGGGTTTTTGGCCCCCGTGACCAATCCCTATGAAACGTGTGGGATTCATAATTCCGGGGGGGAGAGTGTGATGGATGTGAGGTCAGGATACGGACAGGACGAGGGGCATAGATGCCCCGAAATTCAAAAGCAATTTTGGGGGAGCCTGGAGGAGGTGGGGTGGGGATTTGTGTGGGAGTGGCAGGACGTTTTTTTTTTTATTTTTTATTTTACTTCAGGAGAAGCTGCAGGTTGCATGGCTGCGCTCCACTCAGGCAGAGGGTGCCTCTCAGGTTGGCTGGTGAGGCTTTCATCATCACGACGCAGGGGGCAAGAAAACCAAATAAAGATGTTTTGCGCCCAGAGGTTACACTGCAAGCACTCTGTCCTCCTGGGGGGAAAAGAAACAAAAAAACCCACCAATGGATACATCGCAACGCCTCAAGCCTCTGCGCCAAAACAAAGAAAAGGAAGAGAAAGAAAAGCCAGGAAGAAAAAAAGGAAATGCAGAATGTTAGCATTACAAGCACTGGCTACTCTCTCTCTCTCTCTCTCTCTCTCTCTCTCTCTCTCTCTCTCTCTCTCTCCTCTCTCCCCCTCTCTCTCTCTCCCTCTCTCTCTCCCTCTCTCTCCCTCCCTCTCTCCCTCTCCCTTCCTCTCCCTCCCTCTCTCTCCCTCTCTCTCTCTCTCTCTCTCCCTCTCTCCCTCTCTCTCTCCCTCTCTCTCTCCCTCTCTCTCTCTCCCTCTCTCTCTCTCTCTCCTCTCCCTCCCTCTCCCTCCCTCTCCCTGCTCCCTCCCTCTCCTCCCTCTCCCTCTCCTCTCTCTCCCTCTCTCCCTCTCCCTCTCTCCTCTCCCTCCCTCTCCCTCCCTCTCTCCTCTCCCTCTCTCTCCCTCTCTCTCTCCCTCCCTCTCTCCCTCCCTCTCTCCCTCTCTCTCTCCCTCTCTCTCTCTCTCCCTCTCTCCCTCTCTCTCTCCTCCCTCTCTCCCTCCCTCTCTCTCTCCCTCTCCCTCTCTCTCTCTCCCTCTTTTTCTTCCTTCCTGAACAGCATATAAGCAGGGTGGGTGAACCTAATGAGTCAAATCAGGACTCGCACATCATCAAAGGCACGGGCACAATGCAGGAAGGTGCCTATAATCGATAAAAGACTGTGGTGTGAGGTTTTGTTTGATTTCCACTACAGCATAATGAAGCTGGATATTAAACGCATCCATTTCGGCTCACTCTCGGCCTCATTATTCCCTTTGAAGCCTGGAGAGAAGAGACCCCCACGGATGGGCTGCTTCTTACTCACGAGGATAATTATTTCAAATGAAGGGATGGCGTGTGTGTGTGTGCTTTTGGGGAGAGAGAGGAGAGAGAGGGAAGGAGAGAGAGATAGAGAGAGGAGGCTGAGAGAGAGAGAGAGAGAGAGGGAAGGAGAGAGAGAAAGAGAGATGGAGAGAGGAGGCTGAGAGAGAAAGAGAGAGAGGGAAGGAAAGAGAGAAAGAGAGATGGAGAGAGAGGAGGCTGAGAGAGAAAGAGAGAAAGGAGAGAGAAGGAAGGAGAGAGAGAAAGAGAGATGGAGAGAGAGGAGGCTGAGAGAGAAAGAGAGAGAGGGAAGGAGAGAGTGAGAGAGAGAGAGAGAGAGAGACACAAAGCAGGAGGCTACCTGAAAGCAGATAAACTCTATTTTCCAATAGACACGTGTCATGTCCCTCACACTTAACTAGCAGTGTCCATGTGTCATGTCCCTCACACTTAACTAGCAGTGTCCATGTGTCATGTTCCTCACACTTAACTAGCAGTGTCCATGTGTCAATACATGACCGCACCCTCTTGGCTCCTCTCTCCACATAATGCTTCCTTGAGTTCACAGGAAACAAGAGACAGCAAGGAAAATAGGAAAAAAAAAAAAAAATCATCGAGACAGTACAAGCTGACATTTAACGTAGGGTGTCCTTTTGAAGGAAATGACACAGTTGGTGTTGTTAGTTTTGCCACTCTGTGTAAAACAACACTGTTTCCACGTGTCTTCATGGGAGGCCAGCTCTTAAAACTGACAATGTTAATCTACTCACTCACCATTTTCATGAATCTTCTCATCACAACACATTTGCCTTCTTAAACATCATGTGAACACATCATGATTAATCCCTCCGCCTCAGACCACATCAGAAGGCCCAACATCAGTATAATTACTGTCATATACAGAGTATATATGAGAGAGAGAGAGAGAGAGAGAGAGAGAGTGAGAGAGTGAGAGAGCCAACTAGTCCAACTCACTATCTCTTCTGAGAAATGAAATAGGGCATAAGCAGCTTCCTTTATTGGCCCCATTAAAACACACAGCACTGAAAACAGAGCCTCCAGTGAGGCAGAGGAAGGGGCCATAAGGACATGAAATATGAAGGAGTAATGTTTCTGTGAGAGTTCCTTCAGTAGGCCTGTCCTAATGTGACTTCTGCAACATTAGTGCGACAAGCAAGAACACACACACAAACACACACGCACACGTTTACAGAAAGAGAGAGAGAGAGAGAGAGAGAGAGAGAGAGAGAGAGAGTAATTAACATTTACTTTGAGCAGTTGCTGTCAGAAGCTAGCTGTCAAACAACACACACCCTCTCCATTCAGCATGGCGTCTAAAAGCTCCTCTGCCAAACACACATTCGCACGCAGCCTTGGCTAGGTCATGACGGACAGCCAGGCGCAGCAGGCAACAAGGTGATGGTTTTAAAACGAATACAGAGTTTGCCACAGTAATGGCGAAATTGATGCATCCCTATACTTAGTGAACCAAACATGACAGACGGTGACTCGTAAACTAGCACGACCGACTGGAACCGGCCCTTGGGGCAGCACCTGAACACTCTTAGAATAACAACACAACTTAGAATGTACATGTAGACGATCATAACACCAGTGACTTACTGACTCAGAAACCAGAAACCAGAAGGTAATCTCCCCTTAAATACGTAAGCAATGCTTTCATTCTAAATAATTCAATTGCAACTGTATTTGCAGTCCTTGGGGCTAGACTAGCATTGCTACCCTACATTACCCAATTACCCCTTTACCCCTTTACCCCATTACAAAATAGGTCAATCACCTACACAGATACAAAATGTGTGTAAAAGCAAAGTATCCTGTGTCAAATTTTGATTGGACATAAGACTTAATGATAACAAAGGTGATAAAAACAAAACTAGGAAGAATGAATCTGAAAAAACACAGATTCTTGTAAAAAATGAAACTGAATTTGGCAAAAAGTCAAACGGATTTCTTAGGGGCCTATTTGCTCATGATCACTGGGCCTGGGGTAGTCACAGACACCTGGGTTTCCCCCTCTTCAGAGTGCATCCTTTACTGACAGCTTCTGAAACACAAGGCAACATCTCTCACAGTCAAAATCAGACTTCCGAATCCAACCAAGTGGCCCTACCCTTATAAACGAATGCCATTAGCCAAAACAGAGAGAGGGGAGAGAACAGTCCCGCTGTGAACTCCAGCCCAGACCTCAAGAAAAACACAGTGCAGTGAATCACATCCTCACACAGAGAAAGAGACAAAGAGAGAGAGAGAGAGAGCAGGATAAAGATGGAGTGAGTTCAGGGTCGCTTCAGACGGAGTGGCTGAGTGCTGGGGGCCAAATCGGGACGTGTATAAATATATCCCTTCAAAATCTCCATCTTCTCAGGCACATCTTCATCTTAGAAGAGAAGCAGAAGCTGAAGGCTTTATGATGCTCGCTGGACACTTCAGTATGGTAATAGAAGCAGATCAATAATTGAGAGGCTTTAAAAATGGCAAAGACATTGTGAGTTTGGTGCATGGTGTGGTTTTTTCTTTTTCTTTCAAAAGTAAAAGTAATTGATTTACTACAACAAGAAGCTACATGTGTGACAACCCAGGCATTTTGACCATAGATAAAAGAGTGACAAAGAGAGAGAGAGAGAGAATGAAAGAGAGAGAGAGAGAGCGAGAGAGAGAGAGAGAGAGAGAGAGAGAGAGAGAGAGAGAGAGAGTGAGGAGGCGCAAAAGATGAGTGGTGCCGAGGTCTTGGCCTCTTTTTTTCGAGTCTCCTTTAGACACCTTGCTAATGCATCTCAACTCATCCTCCGAGAGAATCAGTGTCCCCCTTTTTTTAAACCTTAATTCACTCAGCGCGTTCAAGGAAACAGCGGAGGATGGACGTATGCCAAACATACGGACGTTTATTACGCCAGAGGAAATAGGTCAGTACATGCCCAGAACTGTCAGCGCGGAGCGGTGTCGTGAGGTGAGGTGAGCCCCGCAAGGGCTTTCAGCATATTATGTCTTATTTACAATATTTCTTTTCAAATGAAAGTGTGCAAGACTTCTCCACCACCGTCTGCGTGATATTGCCTTTATTGATTTGCTTTTGTGAACAAAAAGAAAAGGTATGTTGGGAGGACAAGAAATGGTGTTAATGAAAAAAGGATGGGTGGGTGGAGAGATTCTACTCGGGTAATGGGTACGTATTATGAACTCCAGCCACCCTGAAAGTGCCAGAGAGAGATGGACCTGGCTTTGTATGAAGGTTTCTTTCTCTCTCTGTAGAACAGACGACCCCTGACCCCTGACAGGTCTAGCTTGGTGTGAGCTACCTCAGCCTCTCCAGCATGTTTGGCCTTATTGTTCACTCTTATTGAGTGCTGCTTGTACAAGAATCCCGTCAGCCAAGGTTTGTGATTTGTCATTGTAATATTCAGATGGAAGAAGTATTCAGAATCCTTTACTTAAGTAAAAGTACAAATACAGCAATGTACAAATACTCCATTACAAGTAGAAGTTCTGCATGAAAAATCCTACTTAAGTAAAAGTACATAAGAATTAGCAGCTAAATGTAGTTAAAGAATCACAGTAACAGAACTGGTTTGGTCCCTCTCACTGATATATTATATACTGAACCATCAGTGTGTGAGCAGCATGTTACTGTTGTAGCTGCTTGAGGTGGAGCTATCTTGAACTACTTTATATACAGTTTTATATACAGGGACACCAGATACATATGTGGGATCATGAGATGATTAATGGGAAACCATTTGAGAAGTTTAGATGGAAACTCAACTCATAGACAACTGAGATGTGACCCCGATTAC
>NC_045165.1:4633585-4638585 GCF_900700415.2 Clupea harengus
TCTATCTCTCTCTCTCTCCCGCTCTCACACACACACACACACACACACACACACACACACACACACATGCAAACCCTGGCTGGATCAGGTTATTTCCTCCAGATATGAAATGAGATTAACGTGGTTTCAAAACGACATTCCTTGAGGGATTATGTGTCTGCGAACAAAGTGAGAAGGAGGCCGGACTTCATGCACCACTTTCCACACAGCTCGGCGGGATCCGTCTGCAGGAAAACGACCTCTCACCGCCAGCCCTGTTCACATCCATCCACTCCACTCCACTCCCCTCCACCTGTCCTGTTCTCAAGGATAAGCACCGATAGGTGTGAGACAGGGTCTGCTGTACTCCTACTCTCTGTGTTCACACATTTACTCAATCAGGTACTCGTGTACGTATGCTGGATAATCAGCTGGGGTACTCGTGTACGTATGCTGGATAATCAGCTGGGGTACTTGTGTACGTATGCTGGGGTACTCGTGTACGTATGCTGGGGTACTCGTGTACGTATGCTGGGGTACTCGTGTACGTATGCTGGATAACAGTAAGTCAAATGAAAAGTGAAAAAAAACAAACAGCTAGTGAAAGTGAAGGCGTAACATGAAGAGGACCAGTGCTTGGACTGACTGTGCCTGCCAGCTGAGAGGTGCAAGCCTGTTTCTACAGCAGCAACTCAACTCCCAAACCAGCCCAGTTGAAACCCATCCACTGGACCGGCCCTGAGTCGGCCCTGTACCGGCCCTGAGTCGGCCCTGTACCGGCCCTGAGTCGAGGTCTGAGAGACAAATCATGTGGCTCCCAAATACGGACGCCCACTCATCATGCCCACTCATCATGCCCAGTCATCTGGGCATCCGCTCCTGTCTCCTGTTTCCTGCCCTGCTGTGTGATCATTCGGAACATTTCCGCATTACTGCATCCAAGGGGAGACACGCATAGACACACACACACACACACACACACACACAGACACACACACACACACACAGACACACACACACGGGTCAGACATCCGTCCCTGGGACCAGTAAGACCAAATAAGGTCTATATAATCCCCAAGTCAAGGCGGTGGTCCTGTTTACTATTAGTGCAGAAACTTTGAATTAGTGCGTGTGTGTGTGTGTGTCTGTGTGTCTGTGTGTGTGGTGAACTTCCTTCCTGCTCCTCTCTCACGAGGAGACATGTTTTCTGAATGAGAGGAGCAGTGAAGTGTCTGGAGCTGTGGTTGAGTAGCCATGCTCACGCTCCTGCCCAGCCCACAGAGGCATGCAGATGGAGAATCAAGGCATCAAGCTTCACCGCTGAATTAGGCTTCAGACTGGCCTATCACACAGGCCTGAGACCTGTCTGGTCACCTCTTATGCCTGTCTGGATGGCCTTTTACACCCCCCACACCACCCCCCACACCACCCCCCAGGTCAACTATCACTCCAGATCAGGAGGGCCAGGAAAGGAAGTGTTTGAGAAAAAGGGAGATTAAAAACAAAGAACGAGAGAGAAAGTAAGAAATAGGTCGGAGGAAGGAGTAGTCCCTTCAGTCGGAAACAGTGTCATAAGTCATCTGGGAGTCGGAGCGGTGTGGGGGGGGGGGGGGGGGTAGAGAGGGATCCATGGGCTGTCTGCTCGCTCTCAAAAATAGCAAACACATCTTCAGTCGTGACTCGTAAACAGCGCTGGCTGGCCTGGCCTCCACAGCACAGACGTCAAAAGCATAAACACACACACACACACACACACACACAATGCCAGGCTCTGATTATGTAGCGCTGCTCAAACAGAAACAGCTATAAAAGAAGCCCTGGAATCTCTTGCCTAATGAATGTCTCCCAACATGGCCACCTGAGAAGCAGAGGCGCTCGCTGGGTGTCAACAGAGACCCATGATTCAAACGCAAACCAAACCAAAAGGCCCCTCCATTCACACATGGGCTGCGTATATATGTTGGCTATTTCCGTCTGTTTGTACGTCTCAGATCAGGGGAAGGACAATGTGACACGAGACCATCTGGTTCTGTGTGCGGACCATCGCTGGGAGCTCTGCTGACTCCAGATCAGGAGGTCCGGTCCAACTCCAGTGTGTGTGTGTGTGTGTGTGTGTGTGTGTGTGTGTGTGTGTGTGTGTGTGTGTGTGTGGTGGCACAGACCTGACGGAGCCCAGCCAGAACTGGGCCAGTTCTGTGCCACCACACACACACACACACACACACACACACACAGGGATGACACTGGCTAAAAACCGACTGCATTCTGCAAGGCACGCTCCTTTCGAAGCCACATGTTTTAGCAATTGATTTCTATTCATAGAAGTATCTTTCCCCTGACCTCCCCCCCTCCTCCCTCCCTCCCTCCCTCCCTCCGCTCCCCCCCCCACCCCACCCCACCCCTCCCCCGTCTCCCTCCAGAGACAATTTTAACATGCCATAAATGGCGCTAGGGGCAGAGTATTCCAGGAATGAAGGTATGCAGAGGCGCTCTGCGGAGATGACACAACAAACATCCGGCGCCGCCGCGCGCGTTCTTCATTATCTACGTGACAGTGTTGGCATTGGCCTTGTCAGACGTTACTGTGGCTCTCAACATCTCATCTCCTGATCATCGCCTCTGACGATAAGACAAGCCTGCCCACCCCCACCCCCCACCCCCACCCCCACCCCCACCCCCTCCACTCCCTACTGGAGGCTTTGTCACGGTCATGCAATTATGCTCATCGCACACACAGATAAGGTTCTGACTGTTAGTGTGTGTGTGTTTGGACAGAGTGTATAGTGTGGTATTGCCTGACATCAAACACACAAACAGTCAAACTGGGCCTGTCACCCTTCAGAACTCCCCTGCCCCTTGAAATAACCTCTCAAATCCACAAAAGGTTGAGAAAATAATGACGTCACCTGCTAACACACACACACACACACACACACACACACACACACACACACATGCAAAGGGAGGTGTCAAATGCCCATGCTGACAATGACTTTGCCTTTGCATCTGTCCTTGTTTCTTCTCCACCCTTCCTCTCCTCTCTCTCTCTCTCTCTCTCTCTCTTTCGCCTCCTCTCACTCTTCACCCCTCTCTTTCTGTCAGGATTTACCTCTCCTTCTTTCCTCCCTTTTTCCTCTGTCAGTTCTCTATTTCACGCTCCCTCCCTCCCTGTCTCTCTGCCTCTCTCTTTCTCACTCTCTCCATCTCTTTCTCACCTTCTCTATGTTCCTCTCTCTTCTTTCTCTCTCTCTCTCTCTCCATCCATCCATCTCTCTCTCCTTCTATCTCTTTCTTTCTCACTCACTCACTCCCTCCCTCCCTCTCTCTCCCCCTCACTTGTCCTTGTTGTCCTGTGTGACCGTGTGGCTCCTGCTACCTGCTGCAGTGGTGGTGGTGGCGGAGGTGGAGGACTGTGTGTGTGTGTGTGTGTGTGTGTGTGTGTGTGTGTGTGTGCATTCACGCAGAACGCAGCTCCCCTGGCCTGCGCCAATCATTGCCCAAAATGAGCTCCAGCGGGTTATTAATAAACGCAGGGTACCGGTGCCACCGCGGGACGGGCCTTTAGGGATAAACACACACACACACACACACACACACACACACACGCTGAGCCACCAGGAAGCAAAAAATAACCATGTCTGCATGTGGCGGATCTGTGTGTGTGTGTGTGTGTGTGTGTGTGTGTGTGTGTGTGTGTGCGCGTGCATGTGTGTGTGTATGTGTGCGTGCGCGTGCGTGTGTGTGGTGACGGCAGCTGTTGTAAATGAGGGGACGTTGGGTGTGTGTGTACGTGTGTGCCCATACCACACTCCCAACTTCACAGACCCGGGCCCTAATAAGCTTCACTCCTAGGAGCCAGGGCAGCAGCACAAACCCATGACTGAGGAGCTGCTGGTGCTCCTCCTCCTGAGCAAACCACCGACCGCCCTTTTTGACCACAACTGCAATCCGTACTTGACTACACACCTGACACCGTGTCGCCCTACAAAATAACGATGAATCCAATGAATAATGATCTTTATCTCATCTAGTCAATGGAACAAGGACAAACAAACAAACAAAAATAAAAGCCACTGTCTGGGACACCCTGAAGGAGCTGGGCTGAGAAGCTGTCTAGCCGTAGTCATCATTGCTTTCTGCTTAGCCTACAGACACTGCTTTTGTCACTCGACTCATATCCCCCTCCACACACACGCTGTCGTACGTACACACACACACACCTTCCCCCAGAAGACTGCGTGCCATGGAACAGAAACAGCTGCTATTACTGTCACAGGAGCTTTCGCACGACGAGAGGAGATGAGATGAGGCATCAGATTTCGACTTCCTCTTTCCTTGTTTTTTTTTTTCAGCGTCCCATTTTATATTAAAAGTTTGATCTATGTAAAAGCCAGAACAACTCCCACACTCATCCATTGCTCAATCCCTTTCTTCATCCCGCTGGCGCACAGGAGTGATACTCCGCATGCAGAGACAAATCTCCCATCCAGAACCATCGCTCAGGGAAGCAGTGGGAAAAGCATGCACACACACACACACACACAGGAACACACACAAACATGCACACACGCGCACACACACACGCGCGCACACATGCACACACACATGCATGCACACACGCACACACACGTGCGCGCACGCACACAAATATACATAAGACATCATTCATTTGGACCGACATGAAGTTTAGTTTCGCTATCACCTAGCCAGATGAACACACAGTGCACTGGCGTACACACACAGTATGCAACTCATCATAGGCATCCTTTACGATGTGAGTTCAGTCTACACAATCTTGTCATATGCAGACCACCCACACACACACACAACACACACACACACACACACACACCTACCATACACACACACACAAACGTAGTAGTGTAGTAGGTAGTAGTACAATGAAAGAATATAATAAATCTCTGTGTATAAATGAATTGCATCAATAAACAAACATTCAACAGTCTCAACAGGGATGTGTCAGCTGCCTTGTTAGGCGCCTCTAGGTACTCTCAACAGTC
>NC_045165.1:4656085-4683585 GCF_900700415.2 Clupea harengus
CACAACAGGCACGAAGAAAAAAAACGAAGAGGGGAAAAAAAAAACCGAATTCTCATCAAGGAGCAATGGTTAAATATTGACTACTCCTTTCTGCTGTAAACGTACAGTTATTCCGAGAGAGGACCTTGGCCATCTAGGCAGTCCCTGGAGCCGCAGCCAAGCTAGGATTGAACAACAAAGCGGCAGACTTTACAGCGAAGGGTCTGGTGTTCGGTCCTCCCCTCCCCCACCGCCCCTTCAGCACAGTTCCACAAATGACAAAGTTGTATCACTCTGATATATATGTTCTAAACAAGAGTCCCCTGAGATGGTCATACTATTCAGCTTTTATTGTGAATTGATTTCTTGTAGGGGGGGTGGGGGGGGGGGGGGATTATGAGTGTCATTACATGTAAAAGCTGCCGCTGAGGGCTGAGAAATGGTGTTATCAATCTCCGCCTCACATCCGTTTCTGGGATCAGTTTTTCTGTGTGCAGCCGATTGTGGCCAGTGGAATCTCTCTCCCAGGTCAATGAACTAATCAAAATACAGCCCTATCGCATCCCCTGGCACCTGTCATTGATTGGGTAAGGCAGACAGACATCCCTGCAAGCCTCGCCGTGACCAGAGATGCTCCAAGCTCACTTGGCATCCAAGGAAGGCACAGTTTTGTGTGCTTCCAGTATAAAGAACCACTAATGGAAAACATCACTTTGCACAACCATCGCCTTTTTTTTTTGCTAAAGGGCTAAAGAATTTGAACCAACCGATACTCCACCTCTTGTCCATATGCAGCCCATGCAGTTCAACTGCCAATATTGCAGTCTGCACTTCACCTACAGTAGTCAAACTCTGGTGTGACTCTGATTGAGTTGACGGGAGGAAACTGTATCCTTTTCTGTGGATCTAACTGCCAATGCACTCCCCAGAAACGGAGAGGATCAGGCTGATGACTCACGACAGCAATATGTTTCTTATGTAAATGATAACAATAGGAAGCATGCTGGTATCACCGCAGTGGAATGTGCTCCCCCTTGGCCCCTCACCCCTAACCCCACCCCACCCCCCCCCCCCTCTCCATGTGTAACACAAACAGATGCATGCGAGATACACAGAGAAAGAAAAACACGCTGGCTTTATATAACTGCCAAAGAATGAATCACTTTCAGACACAAGACACAGGCTATTATGATATGCCACAGCTCAGTCTCTTTTCATATACATCTTACACACACACACACACACACACACACACACACACACACACACACACACCACACAACACTACACACACACACAAACACACACACTCACACAAAGGAGAACGGCACATTTGGACTCGGGGGCAAATCAGGAGAAGCACTGACAAGAGATGCTGAATGGTAATCTGAGGACATTTCTAAAAAGACTGAAGCGTTAATCACCCTCGAAAAACAGCTACTTTGAGGTTCCAGGGCCTGCTGTTATGGGTGACGCAGAGCACAGCCAGACAAGGATGATATATGGTGGAAACCCGCCGGCTCCAACCACCATTCATTATCGCGAGCGGGAGATCAACCGCCGCTGGAGACGAGCCATGCCTATGTTTGGAACCCTCCTCGTCGTCAGATAGCATTTAGCATGTTTACTGAAACCGCTGGGCAGAACTGGTTGCTTACAGAGCGCCCAGAGTCTGTAAATAGAGAGCAAGCCTCTGGGGATTCTCAAAGGGAATTCTGTTGATTTCTGGCCACTTGTTTCCCACTTGTTCACAAACAAAAATTGCTTAGGGTTTTAGAAGAAGAAACACACATTAGCCACCTTGAACTCTCCTGTAATTATTTTTACGGTAACATTACAGTCATTTATTTAGGGCGAAATAAAAAAACAAACAGTGCTATACTAAAGGCCAGCAGAGGTGGTAATGAGGCAACGTGGTTCTCCGGTGGTTTAGTAGTACAAACGGACACAGGCAGACCACAATCCTACCATTTAACAATTGAGAACTCTTCAGTTCATATATATTTATAAGCACAGAAAGTCAATAGCTTTCTGTATTAGTTTTCAAAGGCCTTCTGGTTTCAGGTTCCCATTCTCTCCCATTACAATATCCACGTTACTTAACAAAGCCCAAATGGCGTCTGAAGCGTGGCCATTGCATTGAATTGGGTCTGAAGGGGTTTTGTATTGTGTCATTGTAAAGATATGTCAAGGTTCCTCTATGAAAAAAGACATAAACTCAAACAAGACAAGGCCTCAAACAGTACAGCCACTACAACAACAGCAGCAGCAGCAGCAGCAGCAAGTAACCCCAATGTTTTGCCATTCTACAGGGTCCCTTGTGCAACAATGCTACACACATGTGACAGCATACCACACTGATGCACAAAAAGCACATTCATGACAACCTCCTGGCTAAGCAAAAAAAGGGGGGAGACCAGAAACACAAGAGGAATTTCCAGTCAAAACTATGCAAGAACAAACAGCTCCACAGACAAAACACCAACGCAGGGGGGGAGGAGACCACGGCGGCAGAGGAGGAGTGCTCCTGATGTTCCCAATTCTACAAAAACACGCACGCACAAACACACACACACACACACACACACACACACACACACACACACTCCAAAACACACACACACACACACACCTGCCCCAATAAAACAGCCTGGGCCATCAGGCCAGTTGCTAGGATGCTGTTGCGATAACAAGCTCATATTTTCTGTGCTTAATTGTGAGGGAGGCGACTCTACAGACACGCACACACGCACATAAACACACAGACACACACGCACATAAACACACAGACACACACGCACACACATAAACACACACACAGACACACACACACACACACACACACAAACACACACACGCACACAGACACACACGAGCAAAGCACACACATAAACACACAGACACAGACGAGCAACGCACACACATAAACACACACACCACACACACACACACACAACACACACGCGAGCAAACGTGGAGCGGGCACATATCCGCCCCAGGAGCACATTCCTCAACGCCACGTTCACTCGCTGATAGGCCTATTAAGAAGCTTATCAGGCCCCGACAAATCAACCTGTTTGTTTGTTCTGTCACAGACATACTGAAGGAAGTCGTCACATAAACACACACACACAGAGACCAAGGCCAAAAAAACACAACACACCAAACATGCCATTCCCCTTTCAATGTCTCCGGGAGAGGAAAAAAAAAAACATCAAAATGAGAAGATAAAAATGTTGTGCCCTAGGGTTTTTTTTCACGCATGCGTTTGAAAGGGCAGCTAGACTGAATGCTAAGTATGCAGGGTGAAAACAGGAAGCTTTTCACACAGACACACAGACATGCAACCCGAGAGCTGCTGCAGGTGAAAATGGCGTGCTCCACACACACACACACACACAAACACGTAAATGTCATTTATTACAAACAAAATTATCACAGGAATAGAAATTTAATCACTTATGGGGCCATGTCGCCCTTGACTGATATTTCAAATTGTTTAATCTTGCTGATTAATCACTGAATATGTATAAATTAGTTAAGAGGCTCTGCGCCAATTAGCAAAGTTAATGATGAATTAAAAAACGCCTTCAGGTATGGCTAATGTATGTGTCATATCCTCGAGAAGATGACAATCAAAGACAACAACAGCCTAAATAAAAAGTTTTCAGAGAGAAACAGAAACTTGACAAAAACTGAACACCAGCATGGCACCCACTTTGCCCTTCCCACCTGCCCTGTCAGGCCAAATGAATTGATATCTGACAGCCTGATAACTGCGTAACCGCAAACACAGACGCCGTTTCAGGGTGTGAGAAATGAATGGTTTTTCAGTTGGGTTTGCGTAATCAGTGCACGGAGGAGAACACCCTGCCAGGGCTTCAGTCAGACATGACCACACTTGCAACCGTCTGAGCCCCAGACAAACAGTGGGGAGAAACATGGAGAGACAGAAGCAAGAGAGAGAGAGAGAGAGAAACAGAGAGAGAGAGAGAGAGAGAGAGATAGATAGAGAGAGAGAGAGAGAGAGAGAAATAGAGAGAAACCGAGAGAGAGAGAGAGAGAGAGGGGGGGGGGGGAAAAGCATACCTTCGATCTTCTTCAGGGCTGTCTGGCAGGTATCTTGGCTGGGGAACTCAAATGGGTTGTTGCACGTCCGGAGGCTATCGCATTCACACTTCCCATCAATGATGTTGCAGCCAGTCACCAGGTTCTCGTTGCACGGCTCGAATCCCAAAAGCTGGTCGTCGTCCCAGTTTTCATCTGAGCCAGTAGGAAGGAGACAAGACAGGATATCACTTTGCGGTCCCCACATAAATAAGCCCGACAGACAGACAGACAGACAGGGACTCACTCTCCGATTGTATGTGCACCAAGGTTACCAAGGTTACCTTCTGGTCTGATTAAAGGCCTCCGGTGATATTTTCAAACGCTGAAATTTAATAAATCCTGGCTCCTGGAGGCTAGATAATTATGGAATGCATAAATATGTTCAACCAAATCTCGCAGGTGGGCTGTTGCCTACAATGCCCACATCTAGCTCCTACACTGGGAGCCCACGGACAATCAATTTCCTCATTAGTTTCTGCGCTTCCAGGAGTTTACCACTGACACTGTGTTGTCGGATTTATCTGTTTTTGTCACTGTTGTGTTGGTGGTATTTGTTGCAGTGTAGTGTAGTGTAGTGCATTGCAGTGCAGTGTAGTGTAGTGTAGTGTAGTGTAGTGTAGTGTAGTGTAGTGTAGTGTAGTGTAGTGCAGTGTTGTATAGTGTAGTGTAGTGTAGTGCAGTGCAGTGCAGTGCAGTGCAGTGTAGTGTAGTGTAGTGTAGTGTAGTATAGTTTATTGTTGTGTAGTGTAGTGTAGTGTAGTGTAGTGTTGTGTAGTGCAGTGTAGTGCAGTGTTGTGTAGTGTAGTGTAGTATAGTGTATTGTTGTGTAGTGTAGTGTAGTGTAGTGTATTGTTGTAGTGTAGTGTAGTGTAGTGTAGTGTAGTGTAGTGTAGTGTAGTGTAGTGCAGTGTAGGTGTAGTGTAGTGCAGTGCAGTGCAGTGTAGTGTAGTGTAGTGTAGTGTAGTGCAGTGCAGTGCAGTGTAGTGTAGTGTAGTGTAGTGTAGTGTAGTGTAGTGTTGTGTAGTGTATTGTATAGTGTAGTGTAGTGTAGTGTTGTGTAGTGTAGTGTATTGTTATATAGTGTAGTGTAGTGTAGTGTTTTGTAGTGTAGTGCAGTGCAGTGCAGTGTAGTGCAGTGTAGTGTAGTGCAGTGCAGTGTAGTGCAGTGTAGTCCATTTTCCCATTTTACTTTAAAAGGGGGGCGAGGGTGGGGAGGGGTGTACCTCCATTGGCCAATCCAAGGGGACCTCATTAAAGTTATCACCATGACGGTGCATTAAGAGAGGTTTCATTACAGCCACGAGGTCAAAGTGCACCGAAAGGAAAGGCTGACTGTGTCAGCAATTACTTTCCAGGATCAGTGTCCAACGAAATGGCTGGTCTGAAAAGACAAACAAAAAAATCGAGCAATTGGCACCCCAGTCGCCACTCCTCGCCAACAGCCAAGCATTCCTCTTTCTTTTCCTTTTTTTTTTTTCCAGCGGAAGGCAGTTTTTCGAAAACAAGAACAACCCCTAACCTCGCCGTGCCACTATCTCCCAGCAACATTATGAAGGCTTATTTACAGAGCAAACATACATTACAGATAGGGCACCGGTGCTCCGGTCTCTGTGTGCTTACCTTATCTCGGTCTGCGTGGGCCTGAGGTGGGAGGTGTTGGACTATACATATTTTAAGGGATTTCTGCATGCGGGTACCGCACATACATGTATACATTGTGCCTATCTATCTTCTTCCACCCACCTAAGCTCTCAAAGGCCTCATACAGGGCCTCGTTTGAAAAGGCCATACAAGCATTAACTTGTCATGGCGTAAACGGGTCATGCTGGTACCGGGACGGTTTTCGAAAAATTTGATAGCAGAATATTTTCTGTAGATTCTGTGTATCACCACATCGGAACCAGCCCAGACTTTATTTCTTACTTTCTTGCTGCACAACTTCTAAGTACATGTCCAAACCTTGGGAGCGTTGATGTTGTACCTATTCCAGTGATTCCATTGAGTTCTGCTTTGCTCATGTCCAACCTTGGGAGCATTGATGTTTCTCTCCCTTGTACGTCGCTTTGGACAAAAGCGTCTGCTAAAGGACTAAATGTAATGTAAATGTACCTATCCCAGTGTTTCCATTGAGTTCTGCTGGCTCTTTCTGTCACGCAGGCCAGTACGTCTCCGTGTGACCCGTGGTGACCTCTGACCCCTGGAGAATCACATTCATTTAGTTGGTCTGTCTCTCTGTCTGAAAGCCTTTCCACTTTGGCTCCTCAGGTATTAGAGGAATGCCTTGGTCCTTGACCTCTAGAATGCAGAGGCCTCTCTCTCTCTCCTCCATCATTCTATGGCCTCTGCATTCCCAAATGTATTGGTTCAACTCAAACCGCCGACTGACCAGACAACGACGAAGAAAGAGACTGGTAAAAACACGAGCCTTAATAAGCATCCAAGGACAACTCCAGCAAGGCTTTTAGATTCATGCATCAATGGGAAGAAGACACTTTATGTCAGTTTTAGACGTCTCCAAAAGGTTATATATACATATACTATATGAATTATTTTCTGCATTCCTTTGAGGCAGTGGATACGTCTGACATGAATGCCATTCTTCATCGTTATGATGAAACTATGCTTCTCGTGCGCCACATCAAAAGGCATCTGCTCCTGAGGACGAAGTGGATGTGATGGAAGAGACCCTCTGGGAACAACACACAATGCAGAGATGTGCTAATCGCCTGGACACTTATCCTCCATCAAAAGGGATCAGGAATCTCTGGGAAACTCTATGCCTTTCACTGCAGCCCACAAAAAAAAAAAGGGGGGGAGTGAAATTAAATACAGGACGTTCCCTCCTCTCGGTCCGAAAGTTCTCCGAGTTTCAAAAGGAACCGCCGACTTCACAGGAGCCTCGGCAAGGCAGGTCCCCTCAGGGACGGTGTCCCGTTCGGTCATGAGACACTTTTTTTTTTGGGGTATGTGTGCGATACTTCAAAAAAAAACACACACCATCACAGAACAGTGAGTAACTGAGATCAGTGCCGGGGGGGGGGGGGGGGGGGTGCAGGCCCCGCCATGCTTCCATTGGCCAGAGCCAGCGTGAGGCACTCCAGAGAGAAGGCTCCGTCCCCTGAGGCTCATACTAGTGACTGTTCAATTTCTTTGCTGTCTATTTTATCACCACAGAAAAGTGTGGAATGTTTAACCCCTACTGTTGTGTGCATATTGTTCCCCTTGCAGATAAATATCCTATTTCCCCATGCAGGGTCATAAGGATAACACTGTTCTCATTCAGTATCTCCTGTTGTGAGTGAGAATTCAAGAATGACAATCCTTCAATATGCATCATATGCAAACTGTCTTGGATGATGAAGTGAATATATATACGCTCTCCAAATGTGAATCACTCTTTAATACACTTTTACAGCACATGAAGGACAAATCCAAAATCTTTATATTTATGAGGAAACAAGTACAAGTACAGGGTGCTGCAGAGCAGTATGGAGCACTTGAGCTGTTACGGTGGAGGAGCAGACTACTCCTAAGGACAGAGCAGTATGGAGCACTTGAGCTGTCACAGAGGAGGGGCAAGAGACTACTCCTAAGGACAGCAGATATGACACAACAGAGCGCCAAACAACGCAACACCTCAGAGACAGACTTGAATTGGTTGGGAATCCATTTTATTCTGTGTGGCACTGGCATCATGCCTCCTCTGCCGTAGAGTCATCACAAAGAGCACACGGTCACTGCCCGTACACCACTAATGGCAGCCTGCATGCACGAGAGAGTGAGTGAGTGAGTGTGTGTGTGTGTGTGTGAGTGTGCGAGACAGAGTGTGTGTGTGTGTGTGTGTGAGAGCGTGTGAGACAGAGTGAGTGTGTGTGTGTGTGTGTGTGTGAGCTTGTGAGATAGAGTGTGTGTGTGTGTGCGTGTGAGGCAGAGTCTGTGTGTGTGTATTGATTGGGGTTATTAAAAGGCTACCCTCCCGAAAGGCAGCCAGTGGGAGCGGCTCTCATGGCAGCGGTCATCAGTGCTGTTGATGGTGATCATCTGTGCTGTGTCGTGTGTGGTGTGTGTGTGTGTGTGTATGTGTGTGTCATCAGTGCTGTTGATGGTGATCATCTGTGCTGTGTCGTGTGGGTGGTCGGCCCTTTTTCCACATGTTCACTCCGGTAGAAAGGTGACCCTGACCGCTGATGACTGGCGAGGGGCTTGCCTGGGACCATGGCAGCCTATGACACTGCCCCTGTGTGTATGTGAGATCGTGTGTGTGTGTGAGATTGTGTGTGTGTGTGACCTGAGGCAGCCTGTGACATGACCCTGTCTATATGTGTGCACGTGTGTGTGTGTGTGTGTGTGTGTGTGTGTGTGTGTGTGTGTGTGTGTGTGCGCATGTGTGTGTGTGCCACAGTGTATTGTGTCTAGCTTCAGGTCATTTAGATGGGGGCCAGCCAAACAACACTGCCCATGCTTCTGGCAAGAAACCCACAGATTCCTCTTTGGAGGGGAAGGCGGGAGGGGCGAGGGGGAGGGGGAGGGGGGAGGGTCTGCTCCATACTCTCAAATTGGCTATTTGTAGCAAGTGAGTGTCAGAACGGTCAATATCACAGTCACAGCAGCACAGCGCTTTTGTGTTCTCGCTGTTTTCTGCTGCTGCCTAAATGGACCAATAGCACCCTTGTAAAATGGCTAATGGACTGGCTGTTAGTCTGATGACAGAGGTGTGGATTGAGTTAGCGAGACAGCTACTTCGCTAATGCACTACTGACTCAACTCAATTATCCCACTTTAATCAAATCTGGATAACCTGCAAGAAAATAGCCCAGACCTTGGTTAATGCTTTGCCTTACAATACTAAGGTTGACCTTGTATTTTTATGTTTGGGTTGACCCATTGTGCCTTGGTAGTTACTGTGTGTGTGTGTGTGTGTGTGTGTGTTAAATGCTGGTGAGGTTTTGGGGGTGAGTGCCTCACACAGGGACTTATATGTGTGTGTGTGTGTGTGAGAGAGAGTGTGAGTGAGTGAGTGTGTGTGTGTGTGTAAGGGACTTATGTCCTTGCTCCTGGTCCCTGCCTGCTCAGTGCAAAGTTGTTTATAGCGATGGAGATTAGATTTCCATCACCTCACCAGCCAGTGAGCATGTTTTAAAAGCATAATTCTTTTTTGGACGCCGTCCTCCTCGCTCGTACAACCAAAGGAGAACCTTTCTCACTCCCTCTCACTTACACACACACAGACAAGCAAACACACACACCAAAGGTATATAAAAGCATTAATCAACTGCATCGTTGAATGCCAATATTCCCCCTTATCATCAGGGCCTATTACTACAAAACATAAAATGCTTAAAATAACACTTACATTCCCATCTGTTGCCCCTGAAACTGTGCAAAAGCCCTTCATTTATATTAAAGGCTTCTTAATTTGCTTAACATGCTCCCTTAAGTTGACCTTGAATTTAGCTAAGCCCTTAGTTACTCACCCTGGAATATGTGATACAGGGAAGATTGAAGGTATTTTCCCGAATTATTTAAAATGTTCATTATTAAGATTATTAAGGAGCTATGTGTTTACATTTAAGGCATCCGTCATAAAGGGTATACAACTAGTATAAAACTCCTTACTGCTGCTTTAAGAAGATCAATGTTTTGTGTGTCTTAATTAAAGAGACAAAACTACACAAGCGATTACATACATAGTTGGATCACTGCAAGTTATACATTCAGGAACATTCTAAGGTATGTGTGAAAGAACCCCAGTACAATATTTCGAAAATAAAGGTTAAAAAAAATAAGAGCATTTTCAGCCCTTAAAAACAAATCTTCTTAATTTTCCTTTATTAAAAGGTGTAAATTAAGGGGGGTCTGTTTTGTGGTGGATAGGAGCAATTCCACCCCGGGAAATGTCTAACAACTTCTCCACGCAATCAAAACTAGGAAAGATAAGCAGGCACGGTCCACGTGTGTTTCTTTAACAATGGTGTTTTGATAAAACCCTGGCACATAATCAAGCCTAAGAGAGAGGCACGTACAACAACAACACCACCACCCCCCCCACACCACCACCCCCACCCCCACCACCGAAACTATAACCAACAGATTTCATTCATTATATGTTTGTGTGCCCCAAGAAATTTGGAAGAAAAAAAAGTTGTTTATGCGCTGTACATGCTAACAGGTTAGAGGTAAATGAGCAAGGAGAGGACAAAAAAAGACACTGAAAGAAATTATGCTAATTGAAAGAACGGATAAAAGAACTGAATTTTTTTTTTTTTTTTTTTACTTAATGAGTGCATATATTTTATGTAGCCTAAGGCTACAGTATGTGTTTTCTGGGTGCATTCTAAGCCTCAAAGCTCGGTTATCTCCATGACGCTTTCTTGCAGTTTGTTAGCAATCCTCTTTCTCTTTCTCTTCCTCCTCCTCCTCTTCCTCCTCTGCAGCTACCCGTCAACCAAGCTGCAGAAGAATGATAACCCCCCATAACACCACACACACGGTGCCCTGCTAGCTGCCTGCGGAGCAGACAACACACTCCGCCTCGGAGGCGGGGATGGTGGTGGTGGAGATGGAGTGGCAGGAGGTGGAGATGGAGGGGCAGGAGGTGGGGGTGGACAGTGAGGAAGGGGTGGGCTGGAAGGGTCAAACATTTCTGCTTGTCTTCTCTGACTGCACGAGACAGTCTGAGCTTCCACGTGAATTTCAGTCGGCCTTTCCTCATCTTGCTTTGCAGGAAATCGACAGATACACCGGGCACACGTTTATGTGGGCTGGCAGGGACATCCATTTTTTAAAGGAAAGGGGGAGCGGGGGGGGGGGGGGTGGACGTGGACTTTCCATCTCAGAGCAACTTTTGATGTTTTCCCGAGGGAGACGAACACACATCTCCCACCACCACCACCACAGTGAGAGAGCAGAATTAGCGCCCAAAACCTCTGACTTATTCAAGCAAGAAGAAAACATAAAAGATGCCTCAACAATTACCCCTGTTGGTATTGGTGTAGAGACAACATGCTCACGACGCGCAGGAACATTTAAGTTTGCAGCGAACCAGATGGGAACTGCCTCCTGGTCCCGTCTCTGGTGGGATGTCCTTGTTTCGCAAACAGACTGCCTAGCAGCGAGAGGCCATCGCTGAGCAGAGATTTAGATCTAGATTTAGATTTAGATCCAATTATTTAGATCTTATTTAGCACTGATTTGAAGTCCGCCCCCCCCCCCCCCCAAACACACACACACACACACACACACATCATTAGGACTGACAGCAACAAAAGGGGAGCTGTTCATCATATTAGCATGGAGTTCAGATGATGACTCCATCCCCAGGTGTGTTTACAAAGGGGATTATTTGTCACACACACACACACACACACACCACACACACACACACACACACACACACACACACACACACACACACACACACACACACACACACACACACACACACACACACACACACACACACACACACACACACACACACACGGCTCCCCTGTGACAACCAAGGACCGGGATCTGTCATCTACCATGAAAAAAAATAGAATATGCAACCGTGAGGCTGCCTTGTGCCTGAACCTGACAGTTACTTAGAGTCGAGAATTTATGACAGGAGGACCCCAACCATTGAGTTTTCAAATGAAGTGCCTGACAGATTCCTCATCACCAGAGAATGTGAGAGAAGCAGGAAAGCAGAGAGACAGACAGACAGACAGATGAATGAGAGAGACAAGACGGCCAGAAAGGCAAGCAGACAGGCAGGTAGACAGACAGACAGACAGACAGACCCTTCAACCTAAGCCTACACTATAAATACACAGCTGAGTAAATGGATGGTATCCCAAGGTAAAAAATGTTAACTATGCGCGCCGTCTTGGATGAGAGCGTCAGCTAGGCAAATCAATTATTATTATTTCTCCCGAGCCCTCATGCCATAGCTTGCAAGGGGCTTGAATAGAAAGCAGCACAGGAATGTTAAACAGAGAGAACATAAGAGAAAGAGAAAGAGAGGGAGAGATAGATAGATAGGGAGGGTAAAGGAGAAGAAAAAAAAGAGAGAGAGAGAGAGGGCACCATCTACACAGCCACACCCCCACTGTATGAACTTTGGTGTTGTTTTTTTTTTTTTTTTTTTTAAAGCATTAAACTATTTGGCAACATCAGGCAGCCGATCTGACACGCAGCCAGGCCAGTGAGCACTTGAACCTGCTTTGGCAGGCCGAGGGCGCCCATTTTCATGGGGTAAAGCTTGAAAAACAGGGGGAAGAGGATGTGCTCTAGCTCCCCGTCGCTTCAAAATACCACTCCTCCTTCTCCTGACTTAACTGAGACTCTCTCTTCTCTTCTCTTCTCTTCTCTTCTCTTCTCTTGAAATCGTCTGTTGGATTTGGAAACAGCTCCGCGGCTTCCCTTTGTGCGTCACAGACGCCATTTCTCAAGTGCACGCGTGCTGAGAGGTTCGAGGGAAAATAAAAAAGAAACCCCTAAAAAGCCGCTGCAGCAGAAGCTGAGGAGGTTCACTCTTCACTTCAGGGGACAAGTGATGTAACCACCGGTAAAACCTATGAGCTCTCGCCAGCGGCCCTGCAGACACATCCTTCAAATTCACTTCTCTTTCAAAATATAGAAAGCACCGCAAAGTACACCAGCTAAGGCAGTCAAATGCTGGGCTGGAGTGCAAATCGGAGGGCCTTAGTGCAGTCCCCAAAGTGGTTAGTTTGCCCACAAAAGTCAGCAGCAGTAGCAGTAGCAGTAGTAGCAGCCGTCGCTAACTTTAGGGGACAGAAAGTGCCTAGCGCACGAGTGAGAAGTGATGAGATTAGACTCCGTGGCGGGGCTCGGCGCTGCCCTCTGGCCGGAGGCAGGCTTGGCGCGAGGTGATAATGTAACTTCTGTGTTACGGGGAGCTCCGGAGCAAAGCTCTCTCCCCCTCGCTCTCTCGCTCTCTCCTCCCAGAGGGGAAGGACTAGCACTGCCAGCCAGCGCTAACGAGAGAAGCAGGACATGACAACACATCACTGCACCCCAGAGAGGGCTCTTACTGCCTCAAGGCCCTCAGGTTAACCCTCCTCCACCTCCACTGATCCCCCCCCAGGCCCCCCCGCCCCCCCTGGCCCCTGCAACTCCACGCTACCACCTCCACAAGTCTTTGGTAGGCTGGTAGGCTTTCCCCATGGAACAGTCACATCGATCTGTGGAGAGGAGATGGGTCTTTGACCAGGTAATTTCTTCGATCAGACGTTAACAGCATTTGGTCAGTAAATGCATTGATCAAAGGTAGCCCCTCTCATTGCCTGAAAACAATTCCCTCAGAGAAGACCGTGAGCATCCCCCTGACACGAGCTTGGTGTCCGCTAGTCCTCTGGATGGATGGTCCTGCTGGTTTAATAGAGGGATGGCCAACAACAAGTGAAACCTGAAGGGCACATTCCTACATCCGGCCCCACGATGATCCAAAATCGAATGGATTCTTCCACGGCCCATGCTCTACCCCTCCACCAAGTTTCATGAAAATAGGTCTGGTAGTTCTGGCGTAATCCTGCTGGCAAACAGACAGACAAACCGACAGACAAACAAACCGAACCAGAACCGAAACCATAACCACCTTGACAGAGGTAAATATTAAGATCAGTCAGACAGACAATTGGTGCAGAGATACACTTGTTGAGTAGTCTGGGTTTGATGTAGCAAGGATGAAAACGGGACCCATATAGGCTTGGCCCCCCCCCCCCGAGTAGTCTGAGTGAGCAATTATCTTTGGCCAAAAATGGATGTGATGGTATTGTAAAACCACAGAGCCAATAACTGTAATGATTCATTAAAGGCAAAGGCCCCAGCCAGAGTGTTTAGAGTGTCGTCATGACTACGGAGGCATTCTGAAAGGGGGGGATGTGATCTTGGAGGGGGCAATGCAAGGTCATTAGTGGTGAACGGCAGGGTTACAGGGCCAAAGGTTAGACTGTCAGAGCGATGTACTTGCGATCCATGCTTTGATCCTGTTCATTCCTCTCAGCAGGCATCCGGCTTAAGACACACACACACACACACCACACACACCACACACACACACACACACACACACACACACACACACACACACACACACACACACACAGCCCTCCTGTGTTTTCTTGGCTGGATTACGCCGGACGTCACCTGAGACAGTACATGCCAAACCCTTTGGAAATGCCATCAGCATGTTTTCATTATTGGCTTGGCTTGAAACCCGAGGCCCAGACATCTTACTGCCTGGGCACTGCTTGGGTCTTGATCAGCCCTTTTTCTCAGACTGCGGTCTGGGCCCTAATAAACCAAGTGACTATTGGTACAGAATTTCCGATAAGATAAAGCAATGAGATAGGCACTATTGCTACAGATCCCTGTCAATGCGGCCTTAATAGTGCGCCCCCTGCTGGTCAAGTGTATTGGTTGTACTGTGGCCTTCCAAGCAGTTGACCTGGGGTCGATTCCAGTCATGCCCAATTTGAATGAACTGATTATGGTCAGTAACTTCAATCAATGTATGATGTCACAGCAACTGACTAAACATACAGGCTACACTGACTGAGCCGTGTCATGGAGGTGCACCCCCAAAGGGAGCGATAGCAACCTGAGGTGCCCGCGGCGAGGTGGTGCCCTAGTGCCCCCCCCCCGCATCAACTAAGCGCCGGCCACACAAGGATTCGCCACAGCAAAGGAGGCAACCGTTCTTTTGACCCTCTCCTCTGACAAACACCATGTTCCCTAATGCTATGGAATGGGCCTGAACCATACAGAAAGAAATCTATGGAACATTCCGGAATAGTCATCTATAATAGTCATCTATGCTCACTATACTACATACTGTATAGACTAACTATAGTTACGGTTCCATAGCCCTGGTCAATGCCTTAAAAAAAAATGCTGCTCCCTTCAGGTAGTGAGGCCCACCTGTAGGAGTTGGAGCCTACTACTTTAAGAAACAAAAGATGTGGAGGTAAACATGATGGTTTCTAACGGTTGTTCTTGATTGGTTTAAATAACTGTGAGAATAATACTGGTCTTGTGCTTCACCGCTCTATAATCCACAGTGGCAGTAGGGTCTTCGGGGAGAAAAGAATGCTCTTATGTTGGAAACCAGAGCCACAAGCAAAACGTATATTCTAGCAATTTAACCTCCAGGGTAGCGCAAAATGTGACAAAGACATTTCTGTGAGGGTCAACAACACTTGAGATTCCAGATATTTGCGGTACACGTACTTCCCTCATATGTTGTAAAATATACGAGGCTGACGCGCAAGCTGAGTCACATAGCAGACATTCCAATGAAAAACCAACATGCCTCGGCGGAGGGGCTGGGGCTGGCACCACGTCCAAAAACAGCACGGAATTCGTTAGCTATACCCCAAAGAAATGGAAAACCCACATGCTGCAAACGCATTAGCCAGCTCGCTTGCTTGCTCAGCCACTCTCGTACCCGGTCCCAACATATCAAACGATTTAGAGGACGGTGAACGCATCCTCCTCACCAATTCAATAAGTTTATCAATGAGAGAACCATGCATATGGCCCGGGCATATTAACAGTACCCTCAATTTTAACCCGCTTGGCTCAAACTATCAACATTTTTAAGACATGATAAAATAGTGGTATAGTAATTGGGTGATGATTTGCAGGCTCCATATAAAAAGGAATTAAATCATTTTAACAGCTCAGCTTTTCTGCCAAACAAATAGACCGATATACCTGTATGATGAATTCAGTTTAATTTGAGTAAAACCATTTTTATCTTAATCCATTCCTGTTACCTCTAATGAGGTAACCCATTCCATGAGCAAACGTCAAACAACACAGCATGTAATGCTGTCATTGTCTGAAAAAGCACGACAAAAACACAGTAGCTATAAATCTGATATCAGTAAAACAACTTTTCACAAATCGTTAAATGTATTTCACAAAACATACTTAAATGTCATATACAGACCTTCGCAAACTCCAACCTCAAACTGCGTGATGAAGCCGCCGTTGACCAGGGGTCTGATCACGCACCGGAGCCCCCGGTCGCAGGTCCCATACAGACCGTACATGCCGCCGCAGCTCTCGTTCTTCTGCTTGGCGCAGACCGTGCAGCACCCGCAGATGCCAGGCACCACGGCCCCCTTACACTGCTTCGGTTCCTCGCATTCGACTCGTCGCACGGCAGGCATAACAACGCCCGGCTGTTCTTCGCAATCAAGATCATAAGTTGGAAGATGAGAATGCATTTCGCTAGAAGATACATCCTGGAGGAGGCCATGTAGCAAAAGTGGAAAATATATAATCCAAACCCACTCCCGATTCCCCCAAATCAATCCTGAGAGATAAAACCTTGTGGAAACGACCCTAATGAAAGAACACACCGTTCTAAACTGGCATGTAGAGGGGCTTGCAATTCCCGTAAAAATGTCCGTATTTCTGTTGTATTGGTTTACACGTCCCGCACGACAAACTTTTGTTGAGAAGGATTTCAAACCACTAAATGAGCGATCCGTTCAACTGTGTGAGAAACGGCAACTACCCCACGCTGTAAGGAGACAGCATGGTTTTTAGTGCGCTATGCTATTACACTCTCGGAGTTCCTTCTAGTTTGTTTTCCGAAACAACTTTCTTTTCTGGACTCATGCGTCTCTGTCTCTGTCTCTGTCTCTCTCCCACTCTCTGTCTCCCCGCGTCTCTTAGTCTTTTTATGCAAGCTGGGGGAATTTTGTTCTCTTCTGCGCCTTCCAAGCTCCAAAAACCGATGTGCGATGTTTCCAAAAAATCCCTTTAAAGGCGAAAGTAGCGCTATTATTTGGTCGCTGGCACTGGTTCACTTAGCTACGTCTGTTGAAATCAAACGTTTCCTGCTCTCGTGTCTGCTGTGTTCCTCGGGCTCATGTTTATGCTTCTCTGTTGCGGGACTCTATCCGCCCGCTGCTGGCTCGGTGCAGTCTCGCACCGTGACCTCATAACGCAACCACTCCCCTCCTGCATTACTTTGCTCCAATGGGTAGTTCATTCCAGATATGGAACACAGGAAATGTTGGCACACGAACAACGAATTGAAGTCTGTGATACGCAGGCTCGGACCGTTGTTTGGGTGCAGGTGAGGAGTCTGGGGCGCAATGTCAGGAAAAAAAAAGGAAGATCAAAGCTTAGATAAAAAAAACTGTGTGGAAATTTACGTCAGATCTTGTGATACATGCGACTGCATAACAAAATGTTTAGCTGACTAGTTTGAAGGATACAAGAAAGGGGGAAAGGGAACGGGAAGTGCAGTAATTCCTGTACACGGAATGGACTGATGTAATTTAGGTTATAATGAGATCACTTAGAATCACAGAAGTACTAGAAGTGAAAGAGAAAAACTAGGAAAAGAGATCAAACAAAAACAACATAGAGTTTTAAATTATTATTATTATTATTATTATTTATTTTTTTATTTTTTTACTTATTTCACTTACCATACTGCAGCAGCATTGGACACAGATGCAGAGAATCTACATCATATGAAATCAGTGTTGAAAGTAGTTCCATGTCCTAAAATATAGGCTTTAAGGATTGGTTCAGCCTCTCCCGTGGGTCCACAGTAAATTCTACTGAGCATTTAATTTGCAAGACTTACTGTAGGATTTTTTTTGGGGGGGGGGGTTACGGTTATGAATTTCATCATTTTCACCACTTGGCTTGTTTTCCTTTTAATCATGTACGTTAATTCCAAGCAAATCCCTGCTGTTGGGCTATGTTCAGTGTGCATAATTTGACAATGGAACTAATTTCTCCTTACAGTCTTGTAAATATCCACTTCCTTAGTTGAGTAATATGATTATGCGTATAAAATTGCTAACCTTTCCAGGTGCAAGGTTCTTGTTTGATGTGCTTGATGAGTTTTCGAAATAGGCATTACATAAATAGTATATATAGCTGTTTGCCCTATAAGATATAACTTTAGGCAGTTTGTTGCCTGATGAATAATATCAAAATAAAAGCCTATCTCAGAATCAAGGTAAAATAAGTTCTCACCTTGACTGGGCACACAGGAGAGAGTTGTTCAGTACAGCTTCCTTAGAACGAAGTAATTTGCTACCAAGTACCAATACACGCTTTACTATCATTTTGTTGAATAACTCTGAACTTGATAAAGTGGCCCTCTATTTTCACCATTCACATGTGAGCCAACAAGTCTAAACGCAATGAAGAAAACAGATTTACTGAAAGCTTCAACAGACATTCACCACACTAGTGACAAGGCAGCATGCAGATGTGGAAGGGGTCAAGGTGATAAGTCATTTGATCCGGCGGCGAGGACACACACGTCAGGTATGAGGTATAAATGGGTTCGAGTGGACTTGAAAGGATTTGTAACACTTTTGGACATATTTTCTGGTGTGATTTTAACGGTTTGATTCAAAACTTTCTGTCATTTCTTAGTGTATATAATGTAAATAATCATTGATCAAGGGTCAAAGGTGTGTGCCACCCGGTGATTGCATGCTCACAACACTGCCTGTTTTTTTTTTTGTACGGTCTTCTAACAAATTAAAAGCCCAGTCTCTAGGGGCCTTCTGCTTGTCACGGGGGTAAAGTAGGGTCTGACCCCTTACTGGATGTGAAGCTTTATCATTTTTTCTCCATGTCTGCGCTGGACAGTGGGTCCCTTGAGGGTCCTCAAAAAGGGGTTTAAAAGGCCTTACAGTGAAGGGGCCATTTCTCATAGATCAATAAACTATAGGGATTTTCAAATCACCCTCCTCTTTCTTCTGGGATCTTTGCCACCGCTCTGATGTGACAGGCTTCAAAAGAGCTCCTTCTTGGCGAGCGGCGGAGGCTCCAAAGCCTCCTGGACGGGCTTTTCCTCTTGGCTGACCTGCAGGTGCACCAGAGGGGGCCCCCGGGGGACCTGGACTTTGTCAGACGGCCTCCACACACGCCAGCACATCGGGGAAGGGGGTGAAGGTGTTCCAGCCAAAAGAGTGGAGCAAAGCGTATCTGCAGCACTGCTAAGGCCATTTCTTTGGCTCACATGAATCATCACTCCTGTGGTACATTTAGATGTTGATAGGCTAGGCAAGCTGTTGACATGACTTTATTACTGCACTGTGTAAATACGTGACTGATTGTACGTTTATACTGTAAGTGTATTGCTAAATATTCTCGATGCAAAATCAAGCCCTCATCTAAAACGGATGTGGTTTGGAGAGTTTCCAAATCAGAGGTAGAAACTTTAAACCAGACAGATTTATTGGCTACCTACCAAGTCTTACCTTAACTCATACAGAGAAATAATCAATTTATCAGTGATAGCATTTGTTGGAGTATGGAGATTTATTCCTGGTGTGGATCTTTATTTCTGACTTGCTTTTGTGTTCCTGCAAATGACTTTGTGTTCCTGCGATACTTTTGGGCTCCCACACAAAGGACTTTGCATTGCCTCAGAATGCTTTTGCTTTCTCCCTGCGAGGGAACACAAAAATATTGTGATATTGCGAGGTAATTAAATTCCGTTAGCCCACCCTCAGCACACTACACAGCCTCTGGCCTCCGTTAGCCCACCCCCAGCACACTACACAGCCTCTGGCAGTTCTGGACCCAGGTCTCAGGGGTCGGAGGTCGGAGGGACGGCGTGGACACCTGCTGGCCGGCGGTGCCGACATGGAAAACCCCCCTAGCCGACAGCAGCGATGCGGAGAACCCTCTGGCTGGAAGTGGAGACAAGGCAGCCCCTTTGGCTGGCAGTGATATGGAGGCCCCCTACCCGGGCAGTGATGTGGAGGCCCCCTCCCTGAGCTTGCAGCAACAAGGCAAAGGGCCCTTGGGCTGGCTACGTCAGTGCGGCAGACTCTCAGGCCGGTAGCAGTGATGCAGTCTCGGACTGGTAGCAGTGATGCAGTCTCGGACTGGTAGCAGTGATGCAGTCTCGGGCTGGTAGCAGTGATGCAGTCTCGGGCTGGTAGCAGTGATGCAGTCTCGGGCTGGTAGCTGATGATACAGTCTCGGGCCGGTAGCAGTGATGCAGTCTCAGGCTGGTAGCTGATGATGCAGTCTCGGGCTGGTAGCTGATGATGCAGTCTCGGGCTGGTAGCTGATGATGCCGTCTCGGGCCGGTAGCAGTGATGCAGTCTCGGGCTGGTAGCTGATTATGCCGTCTCGGGCCGGTAGCAGTGATGCAGTCTCGGGCTGGTAGCTGATTATGCACCAGGCTCTCGGGCTGAAAGCAGCGATGATACAGAGGACCCCCAAGGCTGGCAGCAATGATGCAGTGTGCAGCTGGTGGTGGTGTTCATGTCATTGAGGCTTATAGGCTGGTAGGGCAACGAGGCACAGGGGCTCAGCTCTGGTTGGGCGAAAGTGGCTTGGCAGCTGGTTCACTGGCCCTCAGGTCCGTCATTCTTCTCTCGACCGAACTGGAGCACCACGGTGTCCGTGCCGCGGGTGATGATCGCCCCTGACACGTCAACACAGGCTCCACAATGGGTCAGCAGCTCCAGGCCGATGATGCACAGGTCCTGGGTGTCGGTGAGCCAGAACTCACGGTCTCCAGCCTTTTTCTCCTGTCACTGCCCTCAGCTGGGTGTGGTTGGTCACCACGAGAGTGAGAGGGGGCTGGTGGTGCCCGGAAGGATGCCGGGTCGCACCGGAGAAATCATAGTCCAATCATAAAAACCAGGCCCTGGCGGGGTTGACCATCAGGCTGGCAGTTCAGATACAGTCCCTTTAATGTGACCCAGGCGGCCAACCAACGTTGCATCGGCCTTGGAGGGGAGCTCTGGCTTCCGGCGCTGGGCAGTAGCGGTCACAAAACCCTGCCACAAACTCTCCCCTAGTGCGCTGGTTAGCCTGCCGCAATCAGCCCTCTCGCCAGGATCCTAAAGCAGGAGACAAGACAGTGCATCGTCCGTCAAACAAAGAGCCATTTGGAGGGCTTTCTGTTTGCCCAGGCTCACAGTTCCAATTGGGCCTGGAAAGCCTCCCAGGCTGATTTGCCAGCGTACTTAGTTGTTTTTATGCTGGCAGGCTTATGTAGCTCCACTGCCATCGTTGTTAACGTCCGTGCAGGAAAGCTCAGACTCCTTCTCCAGCTGACGTTGTGGCAGGCATACCTGTCCTCCTCGTCCTCCTCCTCCTCCTCCTCTGTCTTGATACACACTGGAGGCTCCATCCCTTTTCTGACACCAATGTGGCGATCTAGCACGGAAGAAGGCTACGCAGAGACAAGAACCTCAGTTTTAAGGCAGCTCCAGGACATACTTCACAGTGACGCACACCGAACGGTGGAAGAAAACCCTAGACTAGCGCACTGCACTAATACAAGCTTCAATTCACACAACACACACACACACACACACACACAGAATGATAACAGTCACACACACTGACCTCAGACTTTACAGTTTTTGTCTTCTGTGTCTTAGCGGACAGAAGACAGATACACAACCTGAATGGTAGCGAGTAAAACAGTCCGAAACCGGGGGCATGCTGGGATGCTACACAACAGTCCCACGCGGTAATTCCGCTACGCTGTATTTACAATCAAAATAGACATGAGACTTCACACAGGGTTTTCCTTGTCATCGACAAAGCCATACCTCTCTGCAGGAGGGCCCATTAAATGCATTCTCTATGACAGACATGTTTATTGAAATGTTTTTAAAAAGACATTGTTCTTTTTTCTCCTTCCTTTTACAATGGCCTCCACAGGCGCTTATAGCTGCTCAGTTGCCACCACTGGTTCTTAGGTCTGGAGAAATGCTGACAAACACCGTCTGAGACACTGCCTCTCCATTCAGAGGCGCTCTCTCCAGGAGTTCATTCTACAGTCGTGAGCTAAGCTGCTTTGTGACAATGCCTTTTGTGGAAAGCGCCGTGCCATGCAAACACATTTGTATGGGAATACACAAATGTTCTGAGCAAATACACATACTCCCACAGGAGCAGTCACAGACACACAGACGTTCATTGTACACATAGACACACGCACAAACACACACACACACACACACACACACACACACAAACACACGCACACACAGACAGACACACACACATACGGACACACACACACACACACACACACACATACGAACACACACACACACACACACACATCCACAGACACACACCACTGAGACGACTGTTAGTGTTTCACCGCCATTCTGCATAACAGCAAAAACTCCCAAATGTCATTTAAGAAACAAAAGAGTTGGCACGGACCACCAACATCTGTGGCCAGTCATAGACTATCAGGCTTTATTGGCAACTAATTGCCAGTCTTCCTAAAAGCAAAGGGACCAAGAGTCACGCAATGACACAACCTTGTGCACTGCACCAGATAGCCTATCCCAACGATCTAGCACACTCCCTGTAAAGTGTGGTGTGGATGAGTCTGTCTTTGCGTGGGAGGGAGGGATGCTGTCGCCCCGGCATGGGCTCTTAATTGCTGTGTGTTCAGCTTTGTAACGACATTATAAGGTAATTGAGCCCCTACTGTTTTGATATCGGCAGTGCGGGTTGCGCTGGCTCTCGCTGGGACCGCTGCAGGGATCCGCGCCGCCTTATTGGATTAGGTTTGATGAGATTTGTTATCGCCCGTTCGTCTCCCGTGTCACTAAATTGGCCCTGCAAAATGACTTCTGAAACTGGTGGAAATAGCAGATGAGAGTCTGGGATTTGCTACGGTCCTCTGGAGTCTGGGATTTGGTACGTTCCTCTGGAAGCTAAATGTTGGACATCTGCTAAGTTCTGCGCTCAGCAATGAGAAAGCGATACCACCAGGTCGGCTTTCTCTCAATCGGCCTTGTTTGAGAAACACAATTGGAAAAATGTTTATTAGAATCTGACTCTGATTATCTGTCCCACATTTTATTTATCCATTATTCATAATTCAAGGTGAAGTTAAGAGGCGATTAATTACATGGGGCCCTAATTTGTCTTTTATTCTTGTTTTGTCTTTTATTCTTGTTTTTGCTATTTTGTTGTTATGTTATGTGTTTTATGTCCTATGCACCAACCACCAAGATAATTTCCTGTATATGTAAATATACTTGGCCATTAAAAGAATTCTGATTCTGATTCTGATTCTGATTTAATTGAGGGGCAGTGAGCAAAGAGACGAGTAACGAACTGAAGCTAATTTAATAACTTGGCAAAAACATTTTAGTATAATTTAGTACCATGAGCAGGATTCAATTCAATTCAATTCAAATGTATTTATATATAGCGCCAAAACAATGCAATTGTCTCAAGGTGCTGAGCCCAAGGCCTGAACCACCTTAGAGCCAGCACAATGGTCGACAGGGGATAACTGTCTGGGGCAAACTCCCTGTAAATCAGGAAGAAGCAGAGCCGCGCCACATAACGGGGGGCCCACCTGCTTGAGGCCGGCCGGGTAGAGATAAGAGAAGAAAGGGGGGGGGGGGGGGGGGCCACATTCAGGAACATAGAGGAGATCAAAACAGCATGCCACCATACATGTGGTAAATAACATAATACATACAAACATAGTATGGTATATACATGATACATACAAACATTACATGATACATACAAACATAGTGTGGTATATACATGATACATGCAAACATTACATGATACATACAAACATAGTGTGGTATATACATGATACATACAAACATAGTGTGGTATATACATGATACATACAAACATAGTATGGTATATACATGATACATACAAACATAGTGTGGTATATACATGATACATACAAACATAGTATGGTATATACATGATACATACAAAATTGGTAGTGGAAAAGATCCTAAGTGCGAACATGGGTGTGTCAATGCAATGCACCCACACGGCACATGGTAGCTTTAGTTCATGCGCGACAAACTTTGCTTGCTGTCCAGCAATGTAGTGCCCATTGTGGGTATCTGTTTGTGGTTTTAAAATGTGCTGTGTGATTTCACTTTTTAGGCTTTGGTATTTTGTAGTTTGACCTTTGCTTGCATACAAAGCAAATGACAGTATATTAGAGGTTACACATACCTGTATATGTCTTAAGCATATGTGCTTCAGGAGCTAATTTAAGTTAAGTTTTCGCTGCATTGCAAGCAACCTATTAGCAATTCAACTACAGAAACACTTTCATGGAAGACTTGCCTTAATGGACCTGTCTTTCATTTTACATCACGCCTTTGTTCTATCAGCAAACGTTGTGCCTGTGAAATGTAGTGGTATGTGTTCTATGTTCCGGGCCCTGGATCATAAAACCTCATTGCCTTGCTAGCCTACCGGCAAACTACTTTCCTCCTCTGAAAGCTGCCTTTAAGCACTGTTCATTTTCCTCAAGGAAGGCAGAAAGGAGATATGGCCTTGCAGTTATACGGCATTACCTGAATTGTTCATGGCACAAGGGGGTCCTAAAGGGAACTATATTGTGAGTTGGGTGCTTGGTTAATGTAGTTTTTCTAGCTCCAGTGAACAACTCGATTTGGCTCTCAAACAAAGGTTCACGGTGACATTGCTGTCACAATCCTCTTGGTGTGTTCCTAAACTACACCCCACACCCTGAGCAGCTCCACCAAATGCACACACACTAATTCTCTCTCTCTCTCTCTCTCTCTCTCTTTCTCTCTCTCTCTCTCTCACACACACACCACACACACACACACACACACACACGCACACACACACACACACATGCATAGAGACACAGACATCTCCCTCACACACACACAGACACACACACACAGACACACACACAAGCACACACACAGAGAGACACATACACACTCTATCTCCCTCACACACACACACAAACAGCTCTTTTTTTACCAGACTGTGATGAGGAGCTTGAGAGCTGTTTTCTCCATTACATCTGCCAGCCCTGCTCTGAGAACATTTCTGTTATGCAAATGACCCTCGCAGTTTAAAATCTATCCGACTGTTGGCACCGCACTAAAAAACCTTTAATGCAGCCAATCACTCTCAATTCTCCAGTACACATAATGCATAATGCAATCAGGGACTCCTCCTGTAGTCCCCTCTCTGTCTTTCTATCCTGTCTCTCCTCCGCTTTTCTTTCTCCTCCTCTCTATCTCTCTTTCCCACCACCACCACCACCCCCACCACCACCACCACCACAGCCTCAGGGCTCATCGAAATGATCAGCGAATCATTAAGTGTTATTCCTACTCCTCGCGCCTCCTCATTATCCTCTTGTGTCCTGATTGAAAGCTGAGTTGACTGTTTGCCAAGACGATGATGGGCCAAGCTTGGTGGGATATGGTTTCCGTGGTGCCATACGTAAATGGTCATCAGGTACACAGCCGTCCCCAGGACACCCCGTTAATGTTGCCATTGTCAATTCAGACTAAGCCGATTTAATTCGCTCCGTCTGCAGGAGTCGCGTGGTGATCCTCGGCTGTAATTTTAACGAGAGCACTGAGCGAGATGAGCAGGGAATGAAGCCCATGGATAATCGTCAGGAGCCCGCAATTTTATGAAAATGTTTATTGAAAGTGGTGATTGCGAGCAGACGAATCGGCACGGGCCTGTGTTGTCACCAAATGTGGGAGCTGTCGCACACTGTTGCCTGCTGATTTTAGGATTGTCTCAATTCTGTGAGTGTGTTCCAGAGGGCATGGATGAATTTAATGATCTGGCAGAGGAAGCCTGTCTTTACATTCAGGTATATTTTCAGTGTGTGCTGAATTTAATGATCTGGCAGAGGAAGCCTGTCTTTACATTGATTCAGGTATATTCTCAGTGTGTGCTGAATTTAATGATCTGGCAGAGGAAGCCTGTCTTTACATTCAGGTATATTTTCAGTGTGTGCTGAATTTAATGATCTGGCAGAGGAAGCCTGTCTTTACATTCAGGTATATTCTCAGTGTGTGCTGAATTTAATGATCTGGCAGAGGAAGCCTCTTTACATTCAGGTATATTTTCAGTGTGTGCTGAATTTAATGATCTGGCAGAGGAAGCCTGTCTTTACATTCAGGTATATTCTCAGTGTGTGCTGAATTTAATGATCTGGCAGAGGAAGCCTGTCTTTACATTCAGGTATATTTGCAGTGTGTGCTGAATTTAATGATCTGGCAGAGGAAGCCTGTCTTTACATTCAGGTATATTTTCAGTGTGTGCTGAATTTAATGATCTGGCAGAGGAAGCCTGTCTTTACATTGATTCAGGTATATTCTCAGTGTGTGCTGAATTTAATGATCTGGCAGAGGAAGCCTGTCTACATTCAGGTATATTCTCAGTGTGTGCTGAATTTAATGATCTGGCAGAGGAAGCCTGTCTTTACATTCAGGTATATTTTTAGTGTGCTGAATTTAATGATCTGGCAGAGGAAGCCTGTCTTTATATTGATTCAGGTATATTTAGTGTGCTGAATTTAATGATCTGGCAGAGGAAGCCTGTCTTTACATTCAGGTATATTTTTAGTGTGCTGAATTTAATGATCTGGCAGAGGAAGCCTGTCTTTACATTGATTCAGGTATATTCTCAGTGTGTGCTGAATTTAATGATCTGGCAGAGGAAGCCTGTCTTTACATTCAGGTATATTTTTAGTGTGCTGAATTTAATGATCTGGCAGAGGAAGCCTGTCTTTACATTGATTCAGGTATATTTTCAGTGTGTGCTGTGGTAGACCAAGAGTCAGGTGTGCCATGCAGTGTCTGACAGCAGAAGTTCAGCCCAAGACACTGTTACTCAGATGCTCAAACCACAAAGAGAAATGGTCCAGCTTGATCGTCATACTGTCATGTTCACTGGGTAAGAACCAGGCATGTATTTCCAAGCAGTAACCAAGTTTATTTTTTTAGTTCCTCTAAGTATATCTAATACTTCCCTATAAGAAATGCCACCATTACTGTGAAACACTTTGAAAAGGCCTTATTTGACAGCAGATGTCAGACACTTGGTGCAGATAGAAATTGTGTTGGCAGAACCTGATGCTTAAGATTTTCCTACATCTAGAAACATATTTTGGTTGATATCCTTCTTTAAGGTTTCTGTCAAAAGTATTTTTACCTTATTTGAAAAGTGTCTGTGAGAGAGGAAAACGGATCTTATAACAGCGGTGCTTTTAAAGCCCTGAAAAATGGTTTGTTTCAGCCAATCCCTGTTTGTCTGCTTGTTTATGCTAAATGTACCAGTTTGTCTCATAATGGCTCTTGCCAGAATCCAATATGGCAGCATATTTTAACTCAGCGTCTTATCTGGCACGGAAAATGACAAGTGTTTCTTGGTTAAGAGGCATCGGAGAGCCTTGGAAGAGCTCAGTTGCCCCTTTGTACAGGATTCTGCTGGAAGAGTCAGTCAGAAAGACACAAATACACTCTTTTGGACACATGGTCCCCCATTGCTCACACACACACACACACAGTACACAAAATAAGGCTCAAAGATTGATTAGAAACAAACTACCCAAATGGGTGTTTATGTTTAATGTTCTTCCC
>NC_045165.1:4688585-4691085 GCF_900700415.2 Clupea harengus
CAAAAACAAAATCCTAAAATAACAGTGATCTTTTTTCAGATGCTAGAAGCAGCACATTGTAATAGAGAGGGTAAAAGCCAAATGTCCATGAGCACGCGTCACCCAGTCTCATCCAATCTCGCCCCTTACCATGTTTCACAACATTATATTATTGCGCCTCTAAATGGCCATATGCAAGGGAATGGCCAGTGATGTTTACCAGATTCACATCCTTGGTTGAGTTTTCAAGGCGAAAAAAAGAGGTCGATTTCAGGCACGCAATAATTCACCTCAACAATCAACCACTCTAGCCTCATATGAGTGCTAGATATGACACAGTAGGTGAGACGGAAAGGACAAGGAAGAGCACACGGTCATCTTTCCTCAACATCCACTGCCTCCTCGTAGCCTTGACGATAGCACCGTCCACCGCCCATGACAATCCGTTGTCATGGCAACCAGCCTATTGTAAGTGTCAGCGCTCATCAATTCACATCTGTACTGATAACTCGCAGACAGGCTTGCTCTACACCCCCCCCACCCCCCGCCCCCCCATCGCCACCCACCCATGCAAAATGCGTTATTAGTCTGTTTACTGTGGAATCCCTGGAGTAGTATAGGCTGTGCTAGGCGTGACACAACAGACTTCCATTCAGCTTCACGGAACACGGCCAGCAGAGAGGCTCCTGGAGAGGAGGGGGAGACGTGTGAAACTGTCTCCAAACCCGGATACAACACGTACACAACATCCATAGTCCACAGTGACACTAATCAAATAATAATACTGGCATATTGCAAATAAAATAACAAATACATAACATGCCTATATAGTGGAAGTATAATTTCAATGTGTGTGGATGAAGCATTTTTTTCAAAATATGCTTAACACTGGCATGTCTTGTGCTGTGGTTTCGTTTTGTGTTGCAGGGATAGGCATTCGGTTTCAAAAGGAAACCTGGGCAAGATCAGGGCCAGCGCCATGTGACGGTCATTTGCTCTTCAGGTGGCCATAGTCCATTCACAGTGACCTCAGCCCATGCCGTGTGACCCATCCCATCCCATCCCATCCCATCCCCTTCTCTCCGTTTCAGCCAAGCTGTTGCACCTGGCGTATAGCTGATAGTCAGATTACTCCCGACTCTAAATCCCGAGGTGCACCACACGATAGAGAGATAAAGGGTGAAGTAGGTTATCACTTCATTTTCATCTTTCACTAAATGATTCATATCACCGTGGCGATATCATCCTCAGAAAGGGTTCTGCCTGCGCGAGAGCAATCGTGGCTGCGTACTTCAGACGACTCCAGGAGGTAATCCTTGCAGAGTTAATCTATACAATCGGAGGACACATGGTTTCACTGTGCAAACACATCGCCAGTAAGGACACTGAGCTTTTATCGGAGTAGATTTGCATTGATGCTGCATATTCCGGGGAGAGAAGCAGAGGAGGTTTTACATTTCCCAGGCTTTGATGATCCCATGATCCTCTGATCCCCCTTTTATTAAATTCCGTGAACGCTGTCAGTCTATGATTGTTTGTTGTACAGGTGCTCGGTGCCGCCTTGCGACAGCTCTTTTCATTAGAATAAGATTGCATTAAGCAGGGTTCTATTTTAGGTTTTGTCTGGTGGCAGGATGATGTAGTTCACCTTATGCCGTTGTCTTGATCTTGTACCCCCACACAGAGTGAACGGGGTCGCCGAAGACAAAGAGGAGGGGAGAGAAAATGAGCGAGAGAGGAGCTATTGAAGAGGCTGCTATGGCCCCAGGTCTCTGAGAGAGAGGAGCTGTTGAAGAGGCTGCTATGGTCCCAGGTCTCTGAGAGAGAGGAGCTGTTGAAGAGGCTGCTATGGTCCCAGGTCTCTGAGAGAGAGAAGCTGTTGAAGAGGCTGCTATGGTCCCAGGTCTCTGAGAGAGAGAAGCTGTTGAAGAGGCTGCTATGGTCCCAGGTCTCTGAGAGAGAGAGAGGGGAGCTGTTGAAGAGGCTGCTATGGCCCCAGGTCTCTGAGAGAGAGGAGCTGTTGAAGAGGCTGCTATGGTCCCAGGTCTCTGAGAGAGAGGAGCTGTTGAAGAGGCTGCTATGGCCCCAGGTCTCTGAGAGAGAGGAGCTGTTGAAGAGGCTGCTATGGCCCAGGTCTCTGAGAGAGAGGAGCTGTTGAAGAGGCTACTATGGCCCCAGGTCTCTGAGAGAGGGAGCTGTTGAAGAGGCTGCTATGGTCCCAGGTCTCTGAGAGAGGGGAGCTGTTGAAGAGGCTGCCATGGCGACTGAGAGAGAGGAGCGGTTGAAGAGGCTGCCATGGCGACTGAGAGAGAGGAGCGGTTGAAGAGGCTGCCATGGCGACTGAGAGAGAGGAGCTGTTGAAGAGGCTGCCATGGCGACTGAGAGAGAGAGGAGCTGTGGAAGAGGCTGCTATGGTCCCAGGTCTCTGGTGCTGACTGAAACCCCCCAGGGAGGAAGTCACCCGACCTTGCTGTCCGCATCAGTGCACATGATGCCAAAGAGCTGGCACATGGTGGCATAT
>NC_045165.1:4693585-4773585 GCF_900700415.2 Clupea harengus
GGGATATGCAGATAACCACTGATGTTGCTGAGTGTTGAAAGCCAAAGATTAAAGATATCCGCTCATTAAGTGCTCCTCTCCTGTCAACTCATATTACTTACACACAACAGTGCCATACAATTAGCCTCATTTAATGCAATTAGCCCCATCCACATGACTGTGAATATTATTATCTTCAATGTATGGAACATCCAGTCAGTACTCCGCTTTCTTCTCTCTCTCCTCTCTCCTAATCTCACCATAAATCACATTCCCAGGCTGAGTAGTCCACAAAGACCATCTCATATATCCTCCAAACAAAGCACAGAGGCACACAGAATGCTGAACATCTTGGGTAAACACGGTTCGTTCAGAATAACAGCAGCGCTAAAGCGCTAGTTTTAGCATTTAGCATCAGAGCACGTTTTTAAAGTGAGGGTTCATCTTTTCAGTTTGCTGGGGTGCAGAAGAGAAAGTGACCGCATACTCCATAGCATACCATCTCATAGAGGAAGGACAGTTGGATGCTAAGCAAGTGTTTATTAAAGAATAAGGATGTTAGTATGATGAAATACAGACTTAATTGGATATAACTGCGATGGCAAGGGGGGGGGGGGGGGGACGGTATGTGAGCAGAGCATTCATAAACTCATAATGCTCCCCAAACAATTTGTTCGCAATAAGCAAAAAACAGGATTTATTGTTCAAGAAATTGCTTTGGGAGTACCTCTGGCATATTCTGTCTTTTACCATACCCTAACCTCCCCCCTCCCAATACACACACCTGCCAAACGGCCTTCTGCTTTACACATTGTATTTAACTGAAAGTGGTGGTTGTGTGTGTGGTGTGTGTGTGTGTGTGTGTGTGTGTGTGTGTGTGAGTGTGTGTGTGTGTGTGTGTGTGTGTGTGTGTGTGTGTGTGTGTGTGGTGTGTGTGTGTGTGTGTGATTCATTTCACCACTGCAGGCATCATGTTAAGGTTGTCGTGTGAAATACACAATAGTAGAAATGTGAAAAGATGCAGGGGAAAGCTGTACGAGGAGGTGATCGCTGCAGACAGCTTCTCTAATGAAAATCAATTTGACTCCTACAACAAAGCCACGGCTGGCTATTTGCTGAATAGATTCTCTTGATAGTTCTCTTATACACAAACTTGCATAGTCTTCACATGCAGACACACACATAAACAAGCAAACAAACAAACAAACAAACAAACTCAGGCAGAATCGCGGTTGACACATGGTGACCTCAGGACAGTAGGGTGTGAGACGAGGTGTCGTCTACTATTTACTCATGGGAGGAGGAATGGCGGATTCAGGATGCGTAAAGTTACAGAGTAAAGTTGAGAAATGACCTAACCAACCTAACCAACACAATGTCATCGGGTTTAGGGCAGACACAACACAGAGACATAACAAATATAAAGAGGTAAATAAATAAATGAGCTAATTACTAATCTGCTCATATTCTATGACATATCCACCTCTGGTCTGAAAATGGGTCCATAAGAGCTAGGGAACACTGACGCTCTCGCTCTCTCTCTCCTCTCTCTCTCTCTCTCTTCTCCCTCTCTCTCCCTCTCTCTCTCTCTCTATATCTCTCTCTCTCCTCTCTCTCTCTCTCTCCCTCCCTCTCTCTCTCTCTCTCTATATATCTCTCTCTCCCTCTCTCTCTCTCTCCCTCCCTCTCTCTCTCTCTCTCTCTACATCTCTCTCTCTCCCTCTCTCTCTCTCTCTCTTCCTCTCTCTCTCTCTCTTCTTCTCTCTCGCTCTCTCTCTTTCTTTCAGTTCTCCGTTCTCCATGCTCCGTTCTCCGGCGCAGCGTAATTGAGGCTGGCTGGCTCATCGTGCCCTCATCATGGCTCTCCCAGCAGCCCCGGCCCCCTCGTGACTCACACACATTGCCCTCTAATACCTAACTGATTTTCACTGAAGGTCACACCATTAATCTCATCCTTCAGTGGCTCCATCTCTACCTCCGAGCGCCGAGCTCCACGTCTCCACCCTCAGAGGGCCATGGTGTAGTTGTGTTCCAATCGTGGGTAAGAGTGCTGATGTCACAACCCGCCATCTGTCTCTGATTCTACCATGAGTCACTGTGGACCTTGTGCTTACTTACCTATTTGATGAGGAGGTTGCCTGCCTTGTACTTACATAATATGGTCAGGGTCTACCATCTATCCTGTACGTCAGATGGGATAGCTAGCCTAGCTATTAATTCAACGGACATGAGCCTAACATGAACATTGTGAGGATTGATCACGCAGTGAGAAGTTAAAAATGTTTAAATTATATAAATAATAGCTCCAATCAAATAAAAGAAGAAAAATGTTTAACTGATAAAATGTAGAAACAAATTTGAATACACTCAATCAACTTTGTGTTGGTTAACACTTGGGAGACCAAGGTCTGTTAGACTCTATTAGGTAGTCTGACATGCCTTGATGTTTTTTGTATATATTTCACCTAACTAAAAACATTGATGCAAAAGTGGAATATATGATTATATTCTATTGCTCAACGAGAGTGGAGCTCGTTCTCGACGAGCCTGTAAAGACATAAGGTGTTGCGCATCAAAACCATGAGTTGCAAACAAAGAGCATCGTAGCCTATTTCACAGAGGGGGTGTTGCAAGACCTCCTCGGGGCATATGAAAAAGAAAAACCCTCCCCCCCCCCCCCCCCGAAAGGGTTAATACACAGCTGTGTTCAATTCACAAACACCATACCCAGACAACCACCTGACTGCCAGGCGAATTATAGAAACTTTGGGTGAAATGATTTGCCAGGACCGCTTCCCTTACTCAATTGTTGAAAACACACGTTTCTGTAAGCTCCTATCTGTCATTGCACCATGCTACAGGGTACCCTCGGGCATGTGTTTTTCACATACCGTTGGACCAAACCTGTGCTGTGATGTTAATGCAAAGGTGATGAAATCCCTGTTAAGCATGGAGGGTGTGTGGTTACCTGCGCCACAGACATATAGAGAAGCTAAGGGGGTTCAGACAGTTCATAAAACGGAAATATATTTCATAATTAATTATACGCTAAATAAATCAATAAAATAAATAAATTGGATGCTTTGAAAAAGCACACCAATTGCATTACCAATGAATATAAGGTTAGATAACACAACATGTGCCAAATGTAACATGTCTTCCGGTACCTATGGTGGCCATCAAATGCCATAACAACACAAAAAGCCAGTGTTCCATCTCGGGCCAGTGTTTCGGTTTGTCCCTTCTGGGCTACTGTAACATGGTGGACTGCGCAGAAGAAGGAGTTCTAATGAAATCTAAGCTAATGAAAACACAATGATTCATAGAGACAGGTAATTATACACTCATGAAAATTATGAATACTATATTCCATTTCTACTAATAGATACCACTACAAACTAAACACTGTACCTTTAAGGCTATTTGACCTTTCCCCATGATTAGAACTGAAATCCCCACTTCCTCAGCCAGTTTCTCAAAACACCCCATTTAAATTCTCGCTCAACCCTCCATTTTAGTCTATAGCATGGAATCTTACTTGACTATACTAGCTGTTTGCTCTCTCTATATTTCTCACTACCCCTAGTCTAGTCTTTGTATATTTGTCAAGTACATTCTGGCGCCACTTATCTTTGCCTGAACTGATCACCTAACCAGTTCAAGACGGTGTTCTTGTGCCTAAATATCCTCCATCTTCATGTGGCCCTCACACAGCTGTAAGTCAGTTTTGTCCCTATTCAATTAGTGTTGTCTTTCAGATGCCCACGGTATATGGCCTGTCTAGTGAGTACACAGCGTGTACATTGGAGGTGTGTTTCAAACTGTTTGCTCTCACGATAGCACCTCCAGACTTCCTCATTACTGTCTTCCAACAGACTCAGCAGTCTAAGGAGGACCCAGCAACCCCCACTTTAGCGCTGTAAGAAATGATTCATATCAATTTGAATAGAAGATCACATGACTGCAATGACTATTGTTCTAGATGTCAGCAAGGGAGCTGTATACAATCAGCCTATATCTCCAGAAACAAATTGAACAAAGTGATGTGGAAATAAATTATTTATGACTCGGAATGGAGAGGATTAGGCTGTTAATAAGGAAAATCGCCCTTCCTCTTACACTCCTAATTACTAAAACATGACAATTTATTCAGTAGGCTAAAACTGTACTGTAAAATGAAGCCGTGTTTGTTTCCATGGTACCCACATAGCAGAGAAGACACTGGGACGGATCTGGACTGCAACTACCATAACATCTGGCCCACGGAGCCGTTCCTTAGTCCAAACGCACATCGACCCGGAAGTGGTGCGGCTCTGTGTAAATGTGGTCCTCCTCCTTAAAAGATCTCAGCCAGCTCTGACAGCCTCACCATGTGCATTTCAAATGCAGGATAAGCTACTATGCTGGCCAAGTAATAACGTTATATTTTCCCAATAACTCAATTTGTAGGCAAATGTAGGAAGCTAGTACCAAACACATCAGAGAAAAAGACTTTACACAGAAATATTGTTGACATTTTTGTTTTAATCATTTCATAGAATTACTTGGCTGTATATATAACTAGGCTGCTTTCCATTGTAAACATGCGGGGGAATTCCACTGTTCTGACCGACTGATGTTCAATTATCTCTACGGTTGATCTGAAAGGAGAAGACAAAGTAAACATCCGTCATTTATCCATGTAATAACAGGTATTTATTATTCTGCCATCACATCTATAATTACCTACTCAGTAGCTGGCCTCGTGCCTATGGCCTATAGCCGTGAGGATATGCTTTACCAACACCACTCTCACTCCAATCATATTGCTTAAATATTATAATTATTGCCTAATAAACGAATATAAGTATTTGTCTTTTTTTCAAGAAAAGCCTGGACATGAACCTGCTGAGTATGGATACTAACCTAGTCTGTTGTTTTGGAAAATCGAAAACCTAGGCTTAGTGCATACTCCGAGTTCACATATTCAGGTTAGTGACTAAACCTAGGCTTTGTGCTTCCTCCAAGTTCACATACTCACATACTGCAGGTTAGTGACTAAACCTGGAATACCCCTCTGACTCACTCAAGGAACTGATTGATATCAGAACGTCACCATGGTTTCAGGTCAGATGTTTTCACCCACATAGTTCTTATCACAAAGGACTTTGTTTCCTATGTTTATTTTTCCTTGATCATTGGTGTGTACACCATTTTTGTTCCACTTTTTGAAAGCTGACTTTTTGGGCTTGTTTGACCGTTATTTCTGTTGTGGGTGTATGTGTATGTTTGAGTAGTCATGTGAACAAACAGTTGTTTCATCGACTTCAAAAAACACGATACAAAAACTTCTTTTTTTTTAGGCAACTTGTTTTGGAATCATTTACCAATTAATTTTGTAGTTATGTGAAGGACAGATAAACAGACAGAACACCCAGTGGAAATGTAAGAAAATCTTCCACCACATGACATTGCCAACTATATTGCCAAAAGACGACACTGTTATCGTGCTACCTAAGATAGAAGTTTCCCTGAAAGATGCCAAAGCATGGATGACTAACAATGTACTGCTCCTTACCACAGAGATAACTGATGTTATTATTGTAGGCCCTTAAACATTTTAGAATGACAGTATCTAGCCATCTACTCATATACGATGGCATCTTCCTAACATCAAACACAAGGGTCAATATTGTAACTATGGACCAAGACCTCACATTTAACTCACACATAAAACAGATCTAAAAAGATATAATTTTTTTCATCTATGCAGAAAAGTCCTATCCCTTCAACAAAAATACGAATCCACGCATGTATTACTTCACGACTAGACTACTGCAATGCTCTCCTGTCTCCTATTTAGCAATAGCTCACTAATGAGCCTCCGACTAATACAGAACGCCGGCTCTAGTGGTTACCTTGCATAGCCTGAGGCATGACATGGTAAAATGAGATTTATGTTTAGATAATTAGACAAAGCATTGACACTGAGAGATGCATGTGAAGTCTTGTTTCATGTGTATGACTGATATTCTGTCTCTGTTCTTTCCCATATAGTAGGTCCTTTGCCTGCTAATGCAGATGGCTGTGATAACATAACGTTTCTCATCACCATAACCTACAATTATATACAAGTTAAGCAGCCCAGATCTGTCCACTCACTCTGTCTCCTCTCCTCCCCTCCTGCTCCGGGCTATCACCACTGTGGGGTACTGCTGCTGTCTCTCCACCTGATCTACACACACACAACACACACACACACACACACACACACACACACACACACACACACACACACACACACACACACACACACACATACTGCTTCAGTCTCTCCACCTGATCTACACACACACCACACACACACACACACACACACACACACACACACACACACACACACACACACACACACACACACACACACACACACACACATACTGCTGCAGTCTCTCCACGTGATTCACTTGCAGAAACCCTCTACTAACAGCTTCCCATTCCCACCTAACTGCTATGCACTAGTTCTCCTCTGCTTATGATAGAGCTTATATACATATTGTGTGCCAGCCTATTCACCCCTTATATAACGAATGAATGCCATCATTGACACAGTTTTCTGCTTCATAGCCTTGCTTATCCTTATGAAACGAACCTTATGAGGACACTGTATATTCACTAAGCTGTGCTACAACCAATACATTGAACGCTGGCCTTTCTCCATTTTTTTGATAATCCACTATCAATCTTGTGTGCATCATGAATGTACAGTACATCGTGTATGTATCATGTAATCGTATGTATCCTGTATATATACGTTGCATGTATGTTAATATGTATGTATCTTATCCTGATGCCTGAATTAATCTGCTTTCCTCTGATTCTCTCACCTTTTTCTATATATCTACCTGGCTGGCCCCAAGCACATGGGTCCCGCCTTATGAGCTGGGTTCCGCTCAAGGTTTTTTCCTGTTAGAAGGGAGATTATCCTTGCCATCGTCGCCTTAGTGCTTGCTCTAGAGGGTTCATGCTCTGGGCTCTGTAAAGCACCTTGTGACCATTCCAAGTGTTATTGCCGCCGTATAAATTCATTTCAATTGAATTGAATCGAATGCCTTTTCGGTAGATAGCTCGCTAGTTCTAGACCAAACCTCATTTTTTTGGTGCTTTAAGAACCCAGCATCTCCAAGTCTTGCAGTCTGGAGCTCATTGGAGCAAATACATAAGAGTGGGGGAGTGTGAGAGATTCGGTTGCACTCTGTGTCCAGCTGTAAGGTGTTCCAGGGAAATGAAGAAAGAGGAACAGAACCACACCCAACAGATCAGCAAACCTGGCTCAGCTAGAGCTAGTGCTAGTGCTAGCTTGTCTCCTCACCAAAGCTACATATGACAACAAACAAGAGAGACCTGAAGGAATAGTCCTGACCCAACACACTCACTCCGAAGTGCTGCTGACTTAAAACCATTTGCAGTCCAATATCCCTACCGAGGGATATGGAGTTTTTGTAAGGGTATGTTTAGATTTGATTCAAATATAATTTTTGTTTTACTACATTCCTTTTACTCTCATGTTATTATTGCTGAGGTCTTCTAGAATATCATCATAAATGCCACTTTTGCCTCAATGTTTTTACTTAGGGGAAATATACAAAACAACAATAAATGTCAGACTACCTAAAAAAGGCTCGGACTCAGTAGGGTTAAGGATACACAGCCAGAACTCTGGGGGTGAGCTCTTTTCCTCTTCCCTCAGAAAAAAAGAAATGATTCATTTTGATGATGTTCTGCTTTCTTCCCCTCGAATCGGATACACCTCATTAAGAGAGAGGCCGGGGTGAGATTGCATAGATTTCCCATCCTACGACCAAAACAGAGGGAGATCACTGCCTTTAAAATGGCCCTGATAATCCCTGAGCATAACCTTCACCAGAGCGATATACTACGACAAGATAGGCATGCTTCTGTGCTGAGGCACTACGGTAGAATTGGAATCATACATCATCAAGTCACAAAAGGACAGCATAGATGGATGGGACAAAATGGCTTTATTAGAATTGGTAATGAACACTTTGTGTTAGCTGTTGTGTATGAATGTTGAATACTGTCAAAGTTTTTATTTTAATGAGTTAAAGTTTTGTTTTCCTTCACGTCAACTAGAGTATCTTTCGATTGTCTGCATTCATAAACATTAGTTTGATATGTGTGACATTTTCCTGACACTGCCGGATGCAAAAAAGCCTAATGACAGTTGACGCGCGTACGACATTTTATTGCCTGCAATAAACTTGTTAGGCGCAATGCCAGTATGACGATTTAAATGACGATTTAAATGTAGTAAAAATAGGATTATATAAGATACATTTTACAGTATGGGCCTCTTACCAAGTCACTCAGACCCGACTGCATGATTTACTGTTTCATTTCCATTCTACCCAGCTCCCACTGTCATATTCACAGGGGTCTTTCTTTACAGGAGCCCTTACTCCAGAGATGCGTTAATGGTTAATAAAAACGCTAACGCTGGCATAAAAAATGTTAGGTGAGCTATAGACTCCCCTTCCTCTGCGCTCGTGTGAATGACCTATAAGCAGAGAGAACATGTGATGCGTGACAGATAATGTGCTTCAGTCTGCTCTGTGAGTAACTTCAGTGAGCCACTTCATGGGATAAAGTTGTTTTTTAATATTTATAGTTGTAGTTTAGTTCTGGTTTAGACTTTATTATGCTGCGGAGGCTTTATGGGAAGTGGAGAAGTGCATGAGTCAGTTTTACAACATGGAGTCGACAGTTGTAAAGGGAGAGTGTGGTGACACTTCCTTTTACCACACCGTCATGTGACTCAGCTACAGTAACCCGTCCACAGGCTCGTTTCTCTCTCTATCTCTATCTTTAGTTTCTCTTCCGTACAGATTATGGGAGCTTGAAAACGAATATGGTTAGTAGCAACAGCTAGACCTGTTAAAAGTGAACACAGTTTGTTCTCCCTTCTCACCACGCTTGCCACCGAATCACTCAGAGATCATGCCAGAATGGGTGGAGAAGATGGGACGGCTGGTTACGGTCGAGCCGGTCATTTTCTGGTACATGACCAGTACCTTCATCGTGACCCCGGCTTATCAACAGCTGATCATCAACAAGGTAAACCTGTCAGCTACTGTGTGTTGTTGTCCTCCCCTCACCCTTATCTCTCTCCCCCGTCTCTGTCTCTGTGCTCCTGTTTTTTTTCTTCTTTGTCACAGAAGGGATGTGGACAAAATGTTGGAGCTTTTTTGTAGCATTTTAATGGTGTAAAAACAGGAAGTGAACAATTCATCAACTGGCTCTGGGGGGATGGCATTGTCTCCCCTTTTTTTAGACTCCAGAGCAGTGGACAACAGAGCAGTGTGTGTGTGTGTGTGTGTGTGTGTGTGTGTGAGAGAGAGAGAGAGAGAGAGAGAGAGACAGAGTGAGTAAAAGTGTGGCCACAGTGTTTGTGTTTATGTGAGTGTGTGTGCACCTGTGTGTGTGTGTGTGTGAGAGCGAGAGAGACAGAGTGAGAAAGAGTGTGTGTGAGTGTGTGTGAGTGTGACTGAGAAAGACTAGACAGCAATGCTTCATGCTGAGCGAACCACCAGTCCTCACTAGGAGATGTGCTGCCTTGTGCCACGAGACGTAAACAAAAGAAGCCCAAAAAAGTGGTGCAGACATTTATCAGCTGACCTGGCCATGAGTCATCTCTCTCCAAATCAGCAGGAACTCTCTCATTCTCCCTCTCTCTCATTCTCCCTCTCTCTCTCATTCTCCCTCTCTCTCCCTCTCTCTCTCTCTCTCTCTCTCTCTCTGTATCTCTTACCCTCTCTCTCTCTCTCCAAATCAGCAGGAACTCTCTCATTCTCCCTCTCTCTCATTCTCCCTCTCTCTCTCATTCTCCCTCTCCCTCTCTCTCTCTCTCTCTCTCTCTCTCTCTCCCTCTCTCTCTCTCTCCAAATCAGCAGGAACTCTCTCATTCTCCCTCTCCCTCTCTCTCTCTCTCTCTCTCTCTCATTCTCCCTCTCTCTCCCTCTCTCTCCCTCTCTCTCTCTCTCCCTCTCTCTCTCTCTCTCTCTCATTCTCCCTCTCTCTCCCTCTCTCTCCCTCTCTCTCTCTCTCTCTCTCTCTCTCTCTCTCATTCTCCCTCTCCCCCATCTTGCTCTTCCCCTCTCCTGCTCCACAGATGAAACACCCTTTGATATCAATCAAACTGTCTTTAGCAATTGGGCAGAAATACTTCTTCTCCGTGACAGCCGTGAAGTCCTCCCCGACCCAAACTTTTGTGCAGTATAGACTATGTCACAATTGATGATACACAAATATCAGACGGCCTTAGGTGCGAAATGAGAACAAAAGGTCCTGAGCAGAATGACCCAGAAATGCTGTCGGTGATTTTATATACTTTCTCCGAGAATATTTAACTTTATTACCTCAGCAGTAAAGCTATATCAGGCAGGCTTTGTGTCTGCAATCAAACAACCTGCCATTTCGTCTCGCAGTGCAGGCTTGCGAGTTAGTGAAGTCATCTGAAGTAGTCTTTTTATGTTTCAAGACTCCCATATATTTGCATAGCGAGAAGCATCTTGATTCACGGGAGGCATTTGCAAATAGACTTGAAGCCATTACAAAAGAGTATATTAGTGTCTTCACCCGCTGCCACATTTCAATGCTCATATTCCTCCTCCAAATCTGCCTGCATGCTGAACCCCATTCAAACAGCTCTGGTACAATTTCATTAAATGAGAAATCCTTCTGACGACATGTAGTAAGACATATGCTGTCTGTGCTCTTCGAGTATCGTGTTAAAGACAAACACAACACAGGAAAGGTCTGTTTGTCGTTTCAAATGGATATCTTCCACAAAAAGCCTATTAGATTATTATTTAGGTTTTCTGGATGTGAGGCTAGACACACAGTCTACGTCCAACACTGAAGACTTCTTTCTGAAGAAAGCAGAAATATACCTTGTCACGTTCGGCACTGGTCTGTTCCTTGTTTTGGACTTTTAGTTTGTAATAGTCAGTAAATGTGTTTTGTTTACTTCCTGTTGGCCACGTGCTTATGTTGTCTCTTGTGCCTCTGCTCACGCCCCACTTGTTACCGCCTGGTGTGTGTCATTGGTGTCTGCCCACCTGTGTCTTGTTAGCTTCTTAGACCTTTCTCCAGTTCATTGTCTGTCAAATGTTCGTGCTTATGCTGAAAGAGCACCGTTCCTGGTTCCTCATGTTTATTCCTGGTCAGGAGTAAAGATTAACCTTTGTATTTTCAACATTTGCTTGGACTCTTGTGCCTTTGGGTCCAGCCCAGTGTTACAGTTTTGCTGTATTGCTGTATTTCTGTCCATTCACACACCAGCCTCAAAATCTCCTTTTCCCTCTCCATTCTGGTCCCCTCTCCTCTCCTCTCCTCTCCTCTCCTCTCCTCCCCTCTCCTCTCCTCTCCTCCTCTCCTCTCCTCTCCTCTCCTCTCCCCCTCCCCTCCCTCTCCTCTCCTCTCCTCTCCTCCACTCCCCTCTCCTCTCCTCTCCTCCCCTCTCCTCTCCTCTACTCTCCCCTCTCCTCCCCTCCCTTATCCTCTCCTCTCCTCTCCTCTCCTCTCCTCTCCTCTCCTCTCCTCTCCTCCCCTTCCCCCTCCCTCAGGTCTGCTACGAGCTCTTCGACGACAAGTCCATCTGCATCAATCCAGAGCACAAGCACCACGATGACAAGGAGATCCAGCAGCGCACCTCCCTGGTGCTGCTGCTCTACATGGCCATCCTCAGCCTGGTCTCCGTCACGCCGGCCCTGCTCCTGGGCTCCTGGTCGGACAGCGCCGGCCGCCGCTCCGTCATGGTCCTCCCGTCCGTGCTGTCGCTGGTGGCGGGCGCCGTGCTCATCTGCATGGACCAGCTGCCGCAAGTGGACGTGCTGTGGGTGCTGGCGACGGCCGCCATCGTCGGCCTCACCGGCGGCTACGTCTCCATCTTCCTCAGCTGCTTCAGCTACCTGGCCGACGTGACGGCCGTTTGTGGCGCCAACAAGACCAGGACCGTCCGCATGGCCGTGGCCGAGTCCATGATCTTCGTCGGCGGAACGGTGGGCTTCCTGCTGGGCGGGTTCCTGGAGAAGAACTACGGGCTGACGGTGGCGTTCGGGACCTACATGGCCTGTCACGTGATCATCATCCTGTACGTCGGGCTCTGGCTGCGGGACCCCAGGCCAGCTGCCAGGAGACCCAGCTCCCCCCCGAAGGATGACGCCAAGCAGGAGGATGGCGAGGCGGAGGTCACCAAGCCTACAGGGTCTCGACTGTTTCTACTCGACTACCTGAAAAGGACCCTGCGCTCAGTCTTCAGAAGGCGGCCGGGACAGGAGAGACTGAAGCTCTTCCTGCTCATTAGCTGTTCTTTCCTGAACAACCTCGTGGCAGTGGGTGAGGAGGACTGGCTTCACATTCAGCCTTTAATATTAGTTTGTTTATAACTCTTCACGGGAGAGGTCAAATTGAGGGACCACAAAGGGCATGTTTGGTAAAGTTTTCTTTTTCTTTTTATCGTTGCTCGGACAAAGCAACGGCTCGGCTCGGCTGGCTCAATCAATGGTGTATGTACGCCTAGATCAGATGTTTACATTGATCTGCTCCTTTGAAAAAAAACTGGATGTTTGGAAACTCCCAACACTGCAGGACTTGGGCTGTTTCAGAGCAGCCTGCCACAGTGATATGAGTGGGAAATATAACACAATCTTATATATATATATATATATTCTATGGCATGCTGTTAGGAATCTGTTACCCAATATCACATAAATATTGGCAGCACAGTCACATCACAAGAACAAGAAACTGTTCAAGAAAAACATGCCTAATCCAGTGGTCCACTTGTTCAAATACTAACATATAATAACAATAATAATAATAATAATAATGATAATGATAATGATAATAAACCACATGGACATGCAGTGTGTTAAAGCTGTGCATAGTGCAGCAGAGGTATGGATTGATAAGTGAAGTGTAATATTGATGCAGTCTGTCTTCATTTCCAACATCTTCTGCTGAAGTTGCAGACAAGTCACACTATAAAGTTCGACTATAAAAGAGCTTTCATCTCACTCCTTTCTCTTTCCATCAATCAGTCTCTTATTCCCTCGTTTTCTTTCTTTTTTTTTCTCTCCCAGGGGAACAGTCGATCCTCCTTCTCTATCTGATGTACGAGCCCAGGGAGTTTGACACAGAGATGTTTGGGATCTTCAACTCTGTCAAGATGTTGCTCCTGGTAAGCGCCTACTGTTGAGCACCGCGGCGCGTTGATGTCTCACTCGTCTTCCTCATGGTTGCGTCACGGTGGTGAAGGTGTGGGGATTGTCATGATGTTCAATAATTCTTTAGATTTTCATGATGTTCAATGATTCTTTAGAAAGAGCTCCGCAACCTCAGGTCATGAGTGGATGGTCTTCCCTTCATAAACAGTTCAATCATTTCACCCCCTGCAATAGTGCGAGAGCTACTTATATTTCAGAGAAGAAATAGGATTTTAGTTTGAAGGCAGAACGACGGCCAATGGGGTTCTGGTCATGAGTGCAAGAAAGTGTGAGGTTAAGGAAGAGTCCTTGAAGGTTTCAGACACAAACTGATTGATTCAGCTATAAATATAAAGTACATTTGATTTGTATTGCTTTTACAATGTAAGTTTCAGTTGTAACTTCTTTAATGGCATCATAATTCCTAAATGTAACTTTGTCTTCGGCCATCAAGCACTTTTGTATGAGGCTTTTCCAGAGACTGGGCATAATCTAAATCTGTATTGTATTTTTCAATTGAAGGATTTCATTTTGAAAAGCCGTTTAATTCAGAAAATGACTCAGGGTAACTATTTATTCAATAATTGGCAGTAGTGGGCCGTCGTTTGAAGCACCAGTAGCTTTTGAGCTAACCAGGCATAACGCAGTTTCTTTCAGATAAGTAAATACAATTAGCAGTTAAGAATATATAAAATAGATATTGAACCCGTGCCTGCTAGTATTGTGTACTTTAGACCTAAAGATGACCTGTGTTAAAATCCTGAAATGCATGCCTTCTCTATTTTGTCATTCAAGTCCACATTTGAACCATTTTTGATGCAATACCTTCGGTGTACAGTTTGAATGTTAAACATGAATGTTTGAGTTCTTCTATAATTTTTTCACAATAATGTCCCTCATTTAGTGAGATAATCTGAATAAGTCTGTAAAAGTAGTCTGTAATAATAAATTACGGCTGAACTGCTTATAAAAGCTTCAGTTTTGAAGGCCCTTCAGCAAGGACATCAGGTCTGTGGTGTGATGTATGTAAGATATCATCCTTCATAAGCTTGCAGATGATATTGGCAGGGATCCTAGGTCATTCCTAAAGACTCAATTCAACCTGCACAAATAAAAGTCCCAGCAACTCAAACTGTAGATTTCCCGTAGGGGTTCAGGACAATCGACTGATGGCCATTACATAGTGGTTTGGTAGTCAATCAACCATTTTGTTCCTTACACTATGTGTGCCTGCCATTAGATCTGACCTTGGGGCCTTGTCTTGGCTTCCGTCCAGGGCTCTGCCGCCATATGTAAGCAGGGACAAGCAGGGTTTTTAGTGGAAATGTCCTTGAAGCAGTGAGGTTAAAACACAGTGAGGTCACGGCACAAATGGCCATATGTCAGGCTTCAGGAACAGGAAAAGGAAAACCATTTCCACCCCAACCATCTAAAAGTGTATAGCTGTTTTTGTGCCGATATTCTTCCCCTGACGTAAACAAAATGGCCGAATCAAGAAGGGCCAACTTAACAATTGTCACAGCAATTACCTACGGACAATAGTGGCCATAGGATGCACTCAGGCTGCTTTTATGTTCGTGGAAGTATATTTGACAAAATCGAGATCTACCTCCGATATCATTCAAAATGAAATATCGATTCAAGCCCTCGTCACGCCCTCGTCACTCCCCACCCTCTGAACTCAACCACCCTCTTAAAAAAACCAGTAGAAGAAACCCCATCAAAGGCTCCTTTCTCTCCGTGGACAGTGCCGAGCTACAGCCTTAACCTTCATCTATTATGTGTACAGCAGTAGTAATTACCAAGTGGAAGCTGCTGACGAGAGCATCTTTGTGTTCTCTCCGACGGCCCCTGACAGCAGAATCCGCCACCGTCACCAATGCCGCCGCCACCACCGCTGCTGCCTCCGCCTCCGCAATCTCATCTGTGCGGGGTGGGGGGAACGGTCGATGGCACGTCACGGCCAAGATGTTTAAACAAAAGGCGCTCTCGTTAAGGAGCGATGTTTTTCACCGATGGCGAAGGCGATGCCTTTCGGAGCGGGGTGCCCGAGGTGCGGTTTTGGCCGCGGCTCAGGGGCCTGACAATGCCGCTGCTGACGACTCAGGTGTGTCCTTCTCAAGGTGGCAGAGGGGGAGACGCTGGCATTCATCTGGTCAAGGGTGGGGGTGAGGGCGGGCGTCAAGCGGGCGAAGGAAATGTTTGATGGTTGCCTTCTGTTGAACAGGAAGAAAAAGAAATGTTTGATTGATCTGAAATGAAAAGAGAATATAAAATAAATATTGCCCGTGTTTTTTTTTCTTATCTTTGAGCTGATCGAAAGGGAAAGGTGAGAGTACATTAACAGCTGGACACCACAGGCAGCCATAGAGACAGAGAGAGAGACAGAGAGATATATGAACTGGACCATTTCTACCTGTTCAATGGATACACTTTTTTCACAGAAAATGAGGGAGCAAGGCTGGATAGAAATGTTGTTTGACAGAAAAAGACAGACAGAGAGAGAGAGAAAGTGTAAAAGAGAGCAGAGAAGTGGCACAAACATTCTCAAGCACAACTGAAAGAAGCAAGCGACGGTCAAGAGTGTCCACCTAATTCACCGTTAACCTTCAGTAATGAATTACTCTAAATGTCATTGTTTAGAAAACAGATTGTTATCTCTGCTTGTATCTGTAATTACTTTGGTCGTCAGAAAATAACTGCTGAGCAGTCAGGTGTTGTTCCTTTCCAACATGTGTGTTTGTAAACAACTCAGAGGCTTATGTGCAGGACTGATAATACAGCCCAGAGGAGTTTGTCTTTAACACTATCAGGCGCTAGCCAGTAAGAACAGTGAATGGTGACCTTTCCAGGGAAATATTTATGTGCTCCCATTAAGTTTGGGCTGGCAAATATGAAAAGGCACGAAAGGAGGGGCGAGATGGCAGGCAACTTGTCTCCCCAGGACTCGAATAATTAAATCAAACCTGTCTGATGGAGCAAGAGAGGCAGATGAGTTAGACTGTTGCACACACACACACACACACACACACACACACACACACTCTCTCTTCCCTCCCTCCCTCCCTCCCTCCCTCATTCACGTTCGCACTCCCTGAAGGTTAATTAAGTCAAAATTTTGGGTTGATAATGAAACTGACGCCTTAAATATTTATCACTGCTTTGTTTCGAAGTATCCGAACAGAGGCACGATCAAAATCACCTTTACTGCCGGATACAGTGTTGTTACCGCGCCGGCTTTTAGCAGTGCTCTCCCAATAATTTATCGAAAGCATTATGTACAAATCCCCGCTCGCGGTGTCAGTTAATGATTGCTTTCCTTTATTGTGTTGCCTCTTGTCATTTACCTTCAATTAACTCTGGGCGCTAAAAAACAACAGCACGCCATGCCAAAATGGTATTTGTGTATGTGTATAAGCTACTGGATGACCTAAATTTCCCTCGGGATTAATAAAGTATCCATCTATCTATCTATCTATCTATCTATCTCCTTAGCATTGCCAGGGCTGCAGTGTATAAAGTGAATGGAAGTACAGCGCTGTCTGCACTCTCAGGTCATTCTCCTTCTGTCCTGTAGGGGTGCTGTTTGCTGGGCCTGTTCCCCCTGTTACTGCGCTACGTGGGAGAGATGACCCTGGCCAAGCTGAGCGTGGTGTTCAGGGCGGCGTCCTTCGTCCTCCTGGCGTTCTCCACCAACACGTGGATGGTGTTCATAGGTAAGCAAGACCTTTCTACATTTCACACGGCAGTTTACACTCAACGTGCCGCGGTGCTCAAAAGTAGGCGCTTACCAGGAGCAACATCTTGACAGAGTTGAATATCCCAAACATCTCTGTGCCAAACTCCCTGGGGCTCGTCCATAAACCTGCCGCCATCAGGAAGCATCCAGAGACGGCCTCGGGTGCATCTTCAGAGAGGCCTTCAAATGCTCTAGTTTGCTACTAGCGTCCCATCTGGTTTTAGTGGGTTCGTTGTGCTGTGGAGACATTTCTTTGGATCTCAGTTGGGTTAGAGTGGATAGCTGATCTCAGGTGGGTTAGAGTGGATAGCTGAACTCACAAAATTCAGTTGAGCAAGTTGAGGCTTAGAGAGTCAGTGAATTAAACTGAACCTAGTAGATGAGCCATAGCATTTTCTCTATATGTTTTTTTTAACTTACTATTTATTGATCCAAGACAGGCAGCACAAGACATTCAAAAGAAAATAAAGGAGTTATAATTACATTAACAAGCATTTTCTATTTTGACAAATACCTATTTGACTTTCTATGTTTTTTTTTTTTTTTTACCACACTTCCGCTTAACTCATGATAAATGGGTCCAAATGCAGCTGTAATTTCAGAGCAGCAGATTTGAATGGAAAGTGCTCCCAATCATCGAAACTACTCCTGATGGCTCCTTGATGAAACTCTTCTCAGCTGAGCAATTCTAGATTATAATTGTGTCAGGAGAGTAGCTGTAGCAGTCAGGAAGTGCCATGCTAACATGCCTGTGCCGCACCGCATTAAAAAAAAAGATGGATGAAAACAGGACGATGGACACAGAGGCAGAAAATGTCACCTTTAATGAACCGAGAAAATGTGTATGAGAGCTAAAAATATGGCATAACAAATCCTAAGGGGAAATAATCATCAGAATCATCACGTTTTATGTCACTCCACGAAGAGGCCCTTTTGCAATCAGGGAAGGTGTTGGTCGGGAGCACAAGACCGTAATCACCTCCAATCACCTGCCTGATATGAGAAAAACTTGCATCTCATCACTCTTCCTCATTCACATCTTGCTCAGTTCCCTTCAAAAACTGTGTGGAAAATAAATCAGTTAATTTGGGTTCACTGCCAGAAACCCCAGATGGGCTGTCGTCTTGTTCTCACTCTTCAAACGTGCAAGCACTATTTAAATTAAAGTTTTAAAAATATGAGTTTCAGCATTAATTTAGCCCTGCGCACAGAACTGCAGTCCTTATGGTGGCTCTGAGAGCTCTTAAGGAAACGAATGCAAACAGACAAAACACAAAGCAAATGAATTAGGTTCTCTGTAGACTATCTACAGATACAGATGCTCAGATTATAAACATATAGAAGGTTGTTAGTTCAATTCCCTGTCGAAGCGTCCTTGAGCAAGACACTGAACCCCCTAATTGCTCCTGATGTGCAGTGTGCCATCAGTGTAAATGTAAAAATGTGTATACATCCTTGTAAGTCGCTTTGGATAAAAGCGTCTGCTAAATGACTAAATGTAAATGTAGATGTAAACAATAATCTGTTGAAACTCTGTTTTATGGTGAAGGTTAGGGGCTGAGTTTTGGTGAAGGTGATGTTCGGTGTACAATTAGCAAGACTGAACTTCAGTTTCAACAAACCATCTGTGAAGACACTGTAGGCAGACTATCCAAATAAAGTGTTAATAAAGTGAATTCATTAAAAGATAATGTGTTTCACAAGGCAGATGTGTTCATCACTTTTGAGCGTCTTCTGGAAACACTTCCGTTGTCGTTTGGTGTAATTGCAGCCTGCTTCTACACTTATGTGCAAATGCTGCGCATGTGTTGTCAAACTGATGTTTTCTTAATTTGCTTGTTTTTTGTCCATTTGCATTTGTTTTAAATTGCAGTGGATTGTGGGACATGTTGTTTTCACAGAAGAATGGAATTCTTACATGTATTTACACATATTTTCATGCAAATTTTGCATTCATTTTGCCCTGCAACAAATACAACCTCACCATTCTTTTTGAGTGTGCTGATGCTGATATTACTATGTTATAAAGTATTGCGGTCCTAACATCTTGAAAATAATCACCCAGATGGATATCAGTTAGTTTTTTGAGGAAGTTAAACAGCTGCTAAACCACACAGATCTGCAGCTGAGGTCCACACCAAACATCATCACTCAGTTCCTGAGGGGGGGGTACTGATCTTGGCATCATCTGTAGGTCTACCCTAACACCGACAGCTAGTCAGCTAGTCAGAGCTAATGCTGCACCAGCGTCTATTTTGTACTGCAGTGTGATGGTAGTGTCAACCGTCACTATTTCTGCAAAGATATATCAGAAATAGAAATGATTATTTCTATTGTTTCTGTCTTTTAGCCTTCAGATTTATGTTTTCATACGGGTCATTCACAGTTGAGGTTGGGTTGAGGGGTGTGTGTTGTGGTTGCCTGTGCCCATGTGTGATGACAGAACTGGTTCCACCCAGGTACTCACTACTTATCTGTGTTATACACTCCGATTAGAATATTTCCCTGCACTGAACCTTCCGGCTGTCAAACCATTTTGAGAAAAAAAAAAGATGAACACAGCAGCACACGTCCTGAGTCCCAGCAAGCCGCAGTGTTGCAGTATAGTATAAGTGTGTGACTCAGGCCTGTCACAAGAAGAACTCATACTGTCGGGCTGTATTACTTCCAAAATGTTTCTGAAAGGAGGACTGTGACATAATGAGGGATGCTGTTCCCCCGACATGTTGTCACAGCATTTCTGAAGGTTGCCTGCTGGAGTCCCGGGATGGCAGACATCACCACAAATATTGTCCAGTCTGCAGGAGAAGATGCAGTTCTCAAAAAGAAGTGGATGTCCTTAACCTTTAAAGAACATTTTCTTTTTCTTTTTTGAGACTTACATTTCAGGTAAGACGTTCAGAGAGCTGCAGCAAGGTTGATGCGAGCTGCAATCTGCAAAGAGAGAGACTCAAGGCCTTTTCTCAGCCCATGTGTCTAATGTGTCAGGACTGAGGATAAACAGCCGGACAAATCACTATTTCAGTCAGGCAGGTAGAGCTTGGATTGGTTTGTGGGGAGAAACTGAAGTTCAAAGATATATTACTACATAGCAGAACAGGTTAGCATTATGGCTAGTGGTGAAGGATGGTTGGAGTAAGGGAATATGAGCAATGATGCTAATGAAGGAAAAGCAATTGATAAATCACCGTCACTCAAAACCACAGAAGAAGAATGAGGACTGAAGACAGAACAAGCCGAACTTGGTAACAAGATGACAGAAGTTGGAAAGGCTTGGTCGATTCCAGAGGGGCTTGTAGGCTTGTTGTTCTAGGCAAGATAACTTGAAGTTCAGTGTATGGGAAATGAGTCTGGAATTAGTTCATCTCTCTCCTCTCACTCTGTTCCAACACTGCACACTGAATTTGACAGGTGTGAGCTTCAGTGATGAGAGAAATCAGCTTTCCTGATTACTCAGAGAGATTTGATCAGAATGCAGCTGTCCTGGGTCCTGAAATCTCTCTCTCTCTCTCTCTCTCTCTCCCTCAGGGGCACATTGCCAAGAGTTTTAGGTTGGAAATAATCTTCACTGTCAATAACGATTGGTAGAGCTGACCCTCAATAATCTTAGTTCTTAGATTTTGCTATCTGCCACATATATAAGGGACAGACGATGAACCACGCAGAGTATTATCATGTCCTGCCCATGGCTTATTTGCCATAGAGGTTGGGTGCATCAAAACAAACATGGCTTACAGGTCCTGCCGGTGTGATCGTGGCCTTAGCCATGCAATGACGCATTACCGTGAAGAGGGTATTTCTTGATATTTTCTTGTTGCCACGACTCGCACTGCTTCTTAAGTGCGACGACAGGAACTTTCCAACGGAAGGGAGATGCTGAGTTCGAGACACCTGCTGAGTGAGCGCCCTCCGAGCGCCTGAGTGCCGAGCTTTTGAACCGTCCAATAACGCACCTCCCGCGGAGCCCTTCCATACTGCATTCTCAAAAAGCAGCATACTTCCCCCCTGCCGAGGGTTAACGCCTGCGAGGGCTCCTGGAGCATTGGTGCCGCACATTTAGAGCTGAATTTATGAGGGAATCCATCTAACTAATGATGCAGCCTGTGCTGAGTTGTTCAGCTTTTATTTAGATGTCCTGAGCTCTTATTTTTCCATCATCTCAAGCATGATGGGAATGCACGCGCGACGTTTTCAATATTCTGTGGTAGTATGAATATGAGCCATAAATATATTAGCATTTTAATTTAACCTGCACTGCATGCTTCAGTGTCCACACATTCATGTGCACATGCAATTGACAAACATTTCATGAAAGCTCATTTCTTGGCAATGAGGCCAAGTTGAATGATGGGTATTATCTCATGTTGAGATTGAACATTGAACAGATGCAAATGTTTTTTTGTCTAATACCATCCCTGGAATTAGATATGCTTTTCTCAGAAAAGCCTGGAGATGTCTTGACAGTGTTATAATTGTGTGTGTCTCTGGCAACCCCTCTTGAGAAAGAGCACATTCTGCATTTGCATAGCTTGAATAATACTTGTTCAATTTGTACATCAAAGTGTATGAGTTTGACCTTAACAGAAACATATAGAGTGCAGCATCCGGTTTTAGAAGATTAAGGCATTCAATGCACCATCTCAAGAACTGTGCCCGCCACTCCCTGCACCCTCTAAAGAGCTGTGCCCGCCACTCCCTGCACCCTCTCAAGAGCTGTGCCCGCCACTCCCTGCACCCTCTCAAGAGCTGTGCCCGCCGCTCCCTGCACCCTCTAAAGAGCTGTGCCCGCCACTCCCTGCACCCTCTCAAGAACTGTGCCCGCCACTCCCTGCACCCTCTAAAGAGCTGTGCCCGCCACTTCCTGCACCCTCTAAAGAGCTGTGCCCGCCACTCCCTGCACCCTCTCAAGAGCTGTGCCCGCCACTCCCTGCACCCTCTAAAGAGCTGTGCCCGCCACTCCCTGCACCCTCTCAAGAACTGTGCCCGCCACTCCCTGCACCCTCTCAAGAGCTGTGCCCGCCACTCCCTGCACCCTCTCAAGAGCTGTGCCCGCCACTCCCTGCACCCTCTAAAGAGCTGTGCCCGCCACTCCCTGCACCCTCTCAAGAGCTGTGCCCGCCACTCCCTGCACCCTCTAAAGAGCTGTGCCCGCCACTCCCTGCACCCTCTAAAGAGCTGTGCCCGCCACTCCCTGCACCCTCTCAAGAACTGTGCCCACCACTCCCCGCACCCTCTCAAGAGCTGTGCCCGCCACTCCCCGCACCCTCTCAAGAGCACTCCTGTTCATGGCCATCTGTGCCGGCTGGAGCAGAAGTACATGGAATGCATGGAAAGGTTGTGAAATAGCCTCAATACAGCCTCAGTCTTCTGAGGAAGAGCCTCAATAGTCACATCACTTTACTATCAGTAGGCCTACTGCCGTCGTTGAATGCATCAGGAAGAGCCTCAATAGTCACATCACTTTACTATCAGTAGACCTACTGCCGTCGGTGAGTGCCTCAGCACTGCTGTCAGCCTGCAATTATCTCATAGTGCTGGAAATTATGTAATTAGGTTTTACCTTTTTGTTTTTAACGACTATATGAATTTATGAAATCACATATTTTCCTATAAATGTCGTTGGGTGTGTGTGTGTGTTTCTGAAGGTTGATAAGAGTGGAGTTGTAGAGTAGTAAGTCAACAGGGTTCTACAACAGTTCAGTGGCCTTTCTTCATCATTTTCCTTTCATTTTAGTATCGATCAAGTCATTTAAATTTTTTACAATCAATGTTAAAGCGAGCAGTCATGCAATCTGCCCTGTGATGTTGGTTGATATCGGCCACGTTACGAAAAAAAACGAAATTACGTAGGTTTTGAAATGTATCTATATTATATATACTTTTTTTGTTTTTGTTCTTATATCAATGACTTATTGTAAAAAATCTAGCCTTCATCAGTCTAACCTTCATACTATACTCACACAATATGGTGCATTTGAAAGGCCGTAATGCACAGGTCTTGCTCAGCCAATAGAATAAGAGGCCCATGCAGCAGGTGGTTCATTCTTTCCATTGATCACCATGCAGTTAGCCAAGTCAGCCGTGGCCAGCTAAACAGGAGTTTATCATCATACATACATTGCAGTCATCACCACTGTTTAGCTGGGTGCGTACAAGCTATTGTTTACCAAGTGTTTAGATGGGTGACCCGCAGGCTTAGATGCTTAGAAGGCTAAACACCCTTCCAAATTATGGCCCAAGGAGTTCCAGTGTGTTTTCTCACACTGTAGTCTTGCCAGGCTTTTTTTTGTGTGTGTGTGTGTGTGCCGTTGAAGTGCTTTGATTGTTCTTTTCAGCTCGTGGTTTTTAGCACCTTTAGCAAAATCGTCCGCCATTACCGGAATGTTTTTGTGCTGTTCCTTCCGCTCCCTTCTACTGTGCGCGCATGCATTATCTCCAGTCCCAGCTAATCCATGGAGCAGATCAATCAGGCCTCAGTGTTCCTGAGAGCATACACGTCAGTGCATTGGCCACTTCTGTTTATCTGACCTTCCGATAATACATGTTTATCCAACTCCATGGGAGGGAGAAAAAAAAACATCCTCAATATGGATCGCAAATATTGACTATTTGTTAAATGAAATCCACCAGATGAGGTTTTCGCGTTCAGAAACTCTATTGCATAGTGCATGTGGGAAAGGTGTCCATGCATACAAAGCCAATGACATGGCTTGCGGTCAATACTAATATTTGTCGCAGGTTGATAATATTGTGATTTTGTTGGTTTGAACAGGTTGCACGCTGTATCTGTAGCACAAGGCAAACGTCACTAAAACATGCAAATAACGTTTAAAAAATATCCACAAGCAGCAGAAGGACCTTACCATTTCTGTAAAAATCATGTTACTCTCTGACGTAAGTGTTTTCATTGAATCTACAGCTTCACACAATGATATTTTTGAATAAATACATCTGCGACAGCTTCACATAATTCTATTTTTAAATAAAAACAACTGCGACAGTAAAAGCAGTAAAATATAGTGAATGAAATTAAATGAAAGGAATTAATTTGCAAAGGATGTGTGGAGGGGCAAAGAGCGGGGCCCAGTAGATGACCCATGAATAATGTACCATATTCATTATTCAAACTGTTATTCACACTTACCGCTTCATACGTATGTGGCCTTGTATTTGTTAAAGGGAAAGACAGTGTTATGACTCTGGGATATTCAATCTGAACACTTTCAACTTTCCAAACAGCCAGCTCAAAGAAACTGTTTTTTTTTTTAGACTCAGCCTAGCTAGGCCACTGAACAAATGCCTTTGAACCACTCTAAATAAGATTGTCGGTTCATCAGATGAATGTTACGTGGCCTCATCAGGGTTTAACCTCCCTAGCTATACTGCACATCAGACAGGCAGATATATTGGCAGTAGCAGAGGCAGACATTTTGTGGCGGCTCTGTTCAGTTGGTCACAGGTTGACACTTGTAAGAGAAGGGCAGCTCTTTATTGATATTCTTAATTGCCATTGTTATTCTTATCGAGCGGGGAGACTTGGGTGCTTCTAAAACAGGGCCCGGGGCGTTAGTTGAATAAGCATCGACGGCCTGAGCCTCTGCATTCTGTTCTCTCCTAATGGCCTGAGGTAATGAGGGGCACCGCGACACCGCAGTAGTGTCACCACCTGCAGTCTGATGCCAAAGGGAACATGGGCAGGTACACACAGCTGTGTGTGTGTATGGGGGGGGGCATACATAACAAATATACTATATATTATATATTATATATCTATATATACATGAGGGGGAGGGAGGGAAAGGACAAAATCAATATCAATTATGTATGCATGGTGGCATTGCTGTGTGTATTGGGGGGGGGGGGGGGGTCTGTGTGATTGAAGGAAAGGTTATTGGTTAAAGGTTATTGAGTCACTCTTCTCTCTCTCTGACAACCTGCACTGCTGGTATGTTGCTTTATGTGTTGGCTTGTATCACAGATAAGGTATAGATGGTGATTATATACACAGTATGTTTGTTTTTTTCAGTTTCATAAACACAATGCAGGCAGAGACACAATGCTTTTGATATGCTAACACATGCAAATGTCTGCCTTTGAACTGAAGAAATGAATCACCCAGTTCTTAACACACTGCTGAACATGGTCCCTTTTCATTAGTGTGCTCACAGAAATACTATTCTGCCCTCTCAGAAAAGAAGAAGTACCCTGTGTCTCTGGCTGTTTTTATTTGTTTCGGTTAGGTGTGGTTTTGTTAGTCTCTGCCGTGGAACATGCCTTTAACAGGAAGGAATCAAAATAAATTGATATAGCTTTGACTGACAGAAAACATTTTCATATCAAAACCACCTCAGGGTATTCGAAATCTCCTAAGACAGGAACACACACGCAACAAACTAATTTAATTTCCATATTATCAAAGCCAGAGACTCCGTGTAACAAATAGACGGAAGAGTACATTCTTAGCACCCGTGTCAGCACCAGAAGATGTCGAACTCCACTCCGCCAGCCTCCAAATCCCAATTTAACCCCAGTAGAGGAGAGCTGTCAGAGTGAAGTGCTTGTGGCAATATGTACATGTGTCGTGTCAATGACATGCCAATGTGGAATTTGAGTTTCAGAGAGAAAGACAGTGGGGGGGGGTTGATCATACATTCAGAATATCTATGGCAATGATGGAGAGGGCTGCATTCAGACGCAAAGAAAATGCTATTCTTATCGCACATACCCAGTGCTGAATGCCAATGGTGTTTTCCATTATGTTCTGAGTTGCATGGAACTGGGAGATAGAGAAAGAAGGCAGGCAGAACATGTCTTGGGAGAAAATGAAGTAATGAAAAGGTCACCAGCAAATGCTAAATGCTTTTTATTGGATCGACTGTTCCTATTGACTTACAGGTCTGTTAGACTCATAATCTCTTATATCAAATTAAAGCTACAGTCGGTTCATTATCATTTCATTCGATATATTTTTGCTTGGATACAATATCCTGATTTTAATATAATTTGATTATCGGATATATTTATGCTTGGCTACGTATTTATATCCCTCTCAGTGCTCCATACCTAGAAGATGTTATTTTTCTACATAATTGTGTTGTAGTAACCTAATATTCTCAGATTCTAGTGCTGTCCCATGGGAATAACCAATTAACCTGCCTCTGAACAGCCATCACAGCCATCAGTCATCATGGCACTGGATGCAACATGATTATAATATGGTTGCAAAAAAAATCATTTGACAGGTGATCCATTCATGTGTAAGGTCATAGCTGCTGATATCAGTTTTCTTGAGAGCCGCAGACACACATGAAATTGTTCAGTTGTTTGAAAGGCACAAGGAGTTAAGATCATGTGCCTTGTGCGAACTTTGAACACCTTGGAAAAAATGGGAAAAATGGGTTGTCAAATTTGCTAAACTATACTACATTTGAGTTACACCAACCAGGCTTGTGTGTCTTTTAAACGTGATATTGTGTTGAAGCAACTAATTTGGACATAGTGTTCACCATATCCAGTTCAGGCATGTGAGATCAGCATAAAGCAATAAAGGAAGTCCAACAGGGAACGTAAATGATCACATGGGGTCTCTGGAGAAACTGCCACCACTTCCTTGTTAAATTGATTCCCAAATAATCAAGCTTAGATATTAATGTTACCAAACCTTTTTTATATGTGTTTGTTTATGTTAGTAGTTCTCAGACACCAGTACAAGGGCTGTGTCTTTATGCGTTGCCTTGAAATGTGCCATACTTGATTCCCACCATGAGCATGTCAGGTGTTGGTGACGCTCGAGATCTCAGTGACTCCATTGTTCTGTTTCCTTACTGTAACGGATGCTTCTGAATGTTGCTGCCTGACTCATTCAGAATGTGTCATTTCTAGAAGCAGTGACACTGCAGTGTACTAATCTAGTTGCAGTGACATTTCCAATACAACCCGTGTAAGATTACACTCAGTATGCACTTGCTTATCAAACTTGCATAACACTAAAAATGATTAAATAAAGAAATCTATTGCACCTCTTTCATGAACCCTCAAACAATTCCATTGGAATTAGTTGGTTAATTTGTGTCTGTTTTACAAGGGACCTAAATGACTTTAGTACATTTTGAAACAGAAACGCTGTGTTGATTGAGCACATTTCATTAATATACAACCAATGTCCACATTACAATTAAGTAAATCCAACAAAATATTTGTGTTTATCGGTGTATATTTTGTCTGTCCAATACAGAAGATTGGATGTTATGGAATTCAAGATTTTGAAAAGATTCTCTCTCTCTCTCTCTCCCTCTCTCTCTCTCTCCCTCTCTCTCTCTCTCTCTCTCTCTCTCTCTCTCTCTGTCTCTCGTTTTCTCTCCTCCTTAGTGGCAGTGTTAGGAGCTCCTGCAGGAATCAATCAAGCTGTCATCCGTTCCCTGTCCTCTGCTATTGTGGAGCCAGATGAGCAAGGTGAGTTCTCAACAGCCTGAGACAATCTCAACAGCCTGAGACAATCTCAACAGCCTGAGACGATCTCAACAGCCTGAGACAATCTCAACAGCCTGAGACAATCTCAACAGCCTGAGACAATCTCAACAGCCTGAGACAATCTCATTTCCTTCATCAGGGAGGCAGAGAGAGAGAGAGAGCGAGAGAGAGACAAACTCATGCTCTCATATCAGGGAGGCAGAGAGAGAGAGAATCTCCTCCTCTCATATCATGGAGGCAGAGAGAGAGAGAGAGAGAGATAGAGAGAGAGAGACAAACTCATGCTCTCATATCAGGGAGGCAGAGAGAGAGAGCGAGAGATAATCTCCTCCTCTCATATCATGGAGGCAGAGAGAGAGAGAGAGAGAGAGAGAGAGATAGAGAGAGAGAGATAACTCATGCTCTCATATCAGGGAGGCAGAGGGAGAGAGAGAGAGAGAGAGAAAGAGAGGCAGAGAGAGAGAGAGAATCTCATGCTCTCATATCAGGGAGGCAGAGAGAGAGAGAGAGAACCACATTCATAGTGTGGGCACACAGTTACAGTTCAACTCTAAGTAACTTTCCTACAACTTTCTTGCAATGTGTACTTTTCAGTTTGCAGTGTTAGTGAAACCTGGCAATCGAAATAATTGGATTCCATCTCTCTGTCCAGGACTGTGATCAAGTGCACTCTGGGTCACTCTTTACGTCCAACACACACGAGTATTACACCTGGCCATACAGTATAGCAAAGTAGACAGTGGCTCTGCACTTAAACTAATGCAGATTCAATCGAGTATTGAGTATTTCCACCCTCAAGAGTTGCTGTGCAGTGCAGAACAAGGACAGATGCTAAGAGTGTACTTTTCACTTGTTCCACCGCTGACATCCAGAAGTACTCTCACACACACACACACACACACACACACACACAACACACACACACACACACACACACACACACACACACACACAGTCACACACACACACACACACACACTCACACTCACACACACACACACACACACACACACACACACACACACACACACACACACACACACACACACACACACACACACACCGCTCTGCCTCTGCCTCTGATCAATAACATTTCCATGTCTGAGGCACTCAGAGATTGCCCCCTTGTGTACCTCGTCCCATTCCGCTCTACTTGGTAGAGGGAATAGCAGATCTCCCCCGGTCTGCTAGGGGGGCATTTCATCGGTGTACCTTGTTCCGCTAAAGCCTCTCTGCTGTGTCCTCAAGTGCATGGTCGCCTCCACTCCTCCGCTGACATCCAGAAGTACTCACACACACACACACACACACACACACACACACACACACCGGTCTGCTAAGGGGGCATTTCATCGGTGTACCTTGTTCCGCTAACATCCAGAAGTACTCACACACACACACACACACACACACACACACACACACACACACACACACACACACACCGGTCTGCTAAGGGGGCATTTCATCGGTGTACCTTGTTCCGCTAACATCCAGAAGTACTCACACACACACACACACACACACACACACACACACACACACACACACACACACACACCGGTCTGCTAAGGGGGCATTTCATTGGTGTACCCACTGCATTGTTTTGCCCCTCAAGGCCTCTCAATAATACAAAAAAAAGTTTTTCTTCTGCTCTTGCAGGGAATGCACTTGCCGGTCTCGATAACCTTTTGTTTCCTCAAAGGCTTCTATGAATGGCTACATTTATCATTTGTTTTTAATATATATTTATATATATATAAACGTATCCAGTTTTTGCTCCATCACCATGCGTCATGGAAACAGACTAGTGTAAAATAGGAAACACTCTTACTTTAAGGCACAAAAGGACAGAAAGGGCTTAGGCCAGCCTCACACTGTCTGCCTTGCAAGTGCTTCACTTGGGGGGGGTTTTTGTCATTGATTTTCCGGCCGCGCCAGAGATGCGCGTCTCACGTTGGCAGTGTGCAGGCGATAACCCATTAACATGGGTAACGCAGGTAAGTAGGGAATTCAGCCACAATGCACACACAACGCACACTCAACGCACACGCAATGCACACACAACGCAGCCAGTGCGCATGAGGCCTTAAGCGGCAGTTATCTAGCTGAGAGGAGATGCTGCGTATTAAAATCTCAGACCTGCCATTTACTGTCAGCATTTGGGCAAGAGATCCTTCCCCTGGATTTAGCGATAGACTGTGACCACCTCCGGAGCGCTGCTGACCCACAGTGACCTTTGACCTCCTCACCCTCACAGAACTTTCCACCCCTTTTCTTGCATCTCCTTCCCCTCATCTCCTCTCACCTTTGGCTCTCCCTGTCGTCCAGGTGCCATGTTCTCTTTCTCGGCGTCCGTGGAGGCCACCTGCATCCTCTTCGCCGCTGTCATCTTCAACGGCATGTACCCTCTGACCCTGCCCACCTTCCCCGGGATGCCCTTCATCGTCATGGCCGGCTTCTGCCTCATCGTCCTCATCCTCATGCAGTGAGTAATGTTTTTTTTGTCATGGAGTCACAAATGATGGTAGGTAGGGTGTTAAGATGTGTGAAGGAAGATGTGTGTTTTAGCACAAAGGTTGACAAACTGTCCCTGTTGTTTATCTTTACCTGAGGCAAGTGGATATCACTGTTTATGTCACAATTATTTTAGCATTTTGCATGCTAGGTTGTCGTACTAGGTGTTTGTGATACCAAGGGTATTAAGTGTCCTGATTCCAGTGTATTTCTCATATGTGTTATCACTAAATCAACCCAAAACCCTGCGGCCAGGAACAACGTACATAAAAACATAAAAACACAAGTGTCTAGCTGTCTAACTCACCTTTTTAATTGAACGCATACTTGGCAGACCAGATGTCGCAAGGTGTGCTGAACATTTACTTGTGAAAACTATTCTCAGAGTTCAGGGGAGGGAGTGTTCTGTTTATGTGTACCAGTTGTGTGTCATGCGGATGCTTTTCTGTGGAAGGAATCGGAGAGGAACAAAGCCATGTTGTTATTGTTGCTTGGTATTGTTCCCTCAGTAGACACTGTGAAATGTATGGAGGAGGTAGAGGAGTGACCACAAGCCAGGCTAGTAATTGTTTTACATTTTTTATCTTTGCCACCATGTGTCCGTGTCCACGATGAAATGAGACAAAAAGTTAATTAAGTCTTAATTGTTTTCATGTGGTCATGAATGCAATTATTTGTTTGACAAATTAAATCTGCGTTAAATAGCGCCACACAAATTGAAGCAAAGAAAAAAAATTACTGGATGTTTTCCAAAATGGCATTTATTCTCAAGAATCTTTTACACACACACACACACACACACACATCGTCACTTGGACACACTTTCAATTTACCGTCTTATTAGCAGAGACATTTTGGCATTGTCTTTGCTAGAATTAGTATGTGCTTTACATTTGTAACAGAAAATTAATGAGTTTATAGTAAGACGTCAGTGTCTAGGGAAGCCCCACATATTCAGTTTACTTCCTTGCAAAACACATGGGAAATAAATGTCTCTTTCTCATAATAGTCGATAAAATAATAATACCCCATTTAGTCTCACAGATTCCTTCGTCGTCACCAATTATGTTTAGGTAGTTTAAATGATGGGTTCATCTTGTGCATTTATTTGATTGGTAATGTACATTTTTGTAGTTTCAAAGTGTGTTCACACACCCGTGTGTCCATGATTGCATATGCATGCACACACACTCACTGACACACACACACACAAACTCATACACACCCACACACACACACACACAGACACACACACACACATACAAAGACAAAAGAGAGACCATGTCCTGTTTTTCTGCATGTCCTAATTAATCATTTTAGTTTCAATGATGCCACATTGAAATACCAATTACCATTTAATTAAAATGTGTGCAACCTTTTCAAATAGCATTAATACAAAATGTAATCACTCAAATTGCTCAGAAAGCTCCATCATTTTGCAAACGTATTCACTCTTGAGTGTAGCAAGTTAGCAGACAATAATGTTATCTGCAGGTAACTTACTATTTTAATATGTTGAGTCAAAATGAAGTATTAAATTTACAGATGATTTATTTCACCGTACATTCTCGCTGAATAGTGGTTTCAAACAGCATCCGGGCATTCCACACAGGGATGCCATGTCACCTCAGGTGAAGCCAAATGTGGCCTGATCCAAACACATGATGGATAGCTTCTTTAAGAAAGTCTGTTTATGGTGTTACAGTAATATTTGCATGGTGTGTCTTAAGCCCTGTTTTTTTCTGCTGTCTTATGTTCCATGATGAATAGTTTTGCTTTTTTAATCATGAGGGAAGACTTCACAGAGGCACCAACGAACCCCCTTTTTTTTTAAACCAAACTCACAGCTCATCAAAACTCTGGCAGAAATACAACTGTGCAACTTTTTAAAGGATATTTTTATGTCCCCCCGACCGCCTCAGCTCATTTTTTCACAGCCTGGCATCAATCTGTCACAGGTTTTCTTTGTCTCGTCCATGTCACAGTGATAGGCCAAGATTACGACTCGCATGGTCCGTGCATGTCTGTGAGTGAGAGAGACAGAAAGAGGGGGAGAGTGTGAAGGGTGACGTCAATACCGGACCCTTAAAGGACAGTCTTATCACCCTTAAAGGATAGCCTTATCACCCCCGCTTAAAATCACAATCATCTCTGGAGGCTCTGCTTCGCCATGTCGGCCTAACTCGCGACAACAAGACCTGAGCTACCAGCCAGTGCTTAAATGATGGCCCTTGTCAAGATGATGGTAAACAGCTCTTCCGCCTCCATTACCCGTGCCTAAATTGATTATGACGCACATTCCGTGTTCCTTTCCTCCGACTCCATAATTAAGTCATTGTCTTTTCGTAATGGAGGTATTAACGAAGGCAACCTCCCAGTAATAAAGTGCCCGGCGTGGCAGTGCGCTGGTGAAGTGCGCTGCGGTTATCACACAGGGGCTGTAATTAGAGCTCTAATGGGATGCACCCCACCCACCCACCCACCGCACCATCTACCCATCCACCCTCTTCTCAACCTCGCATCCCTCCCTCCCTCTCTCTCCTCCCTCTCCTCCCTCTCTCCTCCTCCTCTTCCTCCTCCTCTTCCCCCAGGGCTGAGGCTGCCTAGGGCAAATACAGTCCCCTAGAGAACAAGCATCTCAGCGAGCACAGACATCCTCTGAAGAAAGGGGAAAAAAATAGAATGAGAGACACACACACACATGCAGAAATGCTCTCACACACACACACACACACAAACACACACACACACACATGCTCACACACAGACACACACACAAACACACATACACATGCAGACATGCTCACACACACACACACACACACACACACACACACACACACACACACACACACACACACACACACACAGTGTGTGAGGTGAATGATGCAGTGATGACAGGCTAGGGTGATGAAACATCTCCCTGAATAAAAAGCCAGTTTCCCTCCGTTCCTCTAATGGAGGGGATGGCAGAGTTGGCTCTTCTGCCATGGAGAACGCACATCTCACTAATGGACATGTGTGCTATGGGCCTCTCCTCTCCTCTCCTCTCCTCTCCTCTCCTCTCCTCTCCTCTCCTCTCCTCTCCTCTCCTCTCCCATCCTCTCCTCTCCTGTCCTCTCTTCTCTTCTCCTCTCCTCTCCTCTCCTCTCCTCTCTCCTCTCCTCTATCGTACTCTACTCACGGATTCTACAGCAGCAAGGGATGTGGGGTGTAATTTTACTTTATCACTGAGGAGGGGAAAAAATGACTCATCCCCGGTATACTAGAAGACCTTGTGTGTCCGTTGTATATTCAAAACAAAAGGCATTTTGGCTTTCGGGGGAACCTCAGAAAGCACTGCATTTAGGTCCTGTCATGTACCTACAAGCTTTCACAGTGCATTATAATGACTGAGTATTTCAGTGGTTACATTTTTCCCCACTTCCCCCCCCCCCCCCCCCCTCTGTGTTGTGTTTGGGAAGAAAAACACTTCCCATAATGTATGGTACAGAGGCAGCAATTTGGGCATATTTGTCATCATGAAGCACCACTGCATCAAAGCTAGCCCAGGCCTCATGGCCAGAGAGTGCTGTGGTAGGGGATGCTTGCAGGGAGGACGGCACTGCTCTCCCATAATAATACCGAGCAGGACTGTGGAGGGAAATGGAATGATAACCAACGCAATGATGTGACGTTATTAAGGGAGAGTGGGGCACTAAGCACTGTGTGCATCAGAGCAGATAGGTCTCTCGCTCTCCAGATTGGATGCCCTGTTGATGTGAATCTCTAACAAAACGACAGCAGTGCGAAGAAGTGGTGGATGTGTCACTCGAAGGGATTGAAATTCTGTAGTTAACTGCAATGACATTGAATGGCTGTTTGTAACTCTCCGCAACTCTCTGCATGCATGTGTGAGTGTGTGTGTGTGTGTGTGTGGTGTGTGTGGTGTGTGTGAGTGTGTGTGTGTGCATTCATGCATGGGCAAAGTGGGAAAATAAGAAGCCAGCACAAGACACATAAGTACAAGACACACAGAGGGAGGAAACACGTACAGAGGGTTCGCAAGTCTTCCCATATGCAACCCACCAGAATATTTAAGCGCGCGAGCCAGCCAGCCAGCAAAGGAAGAGAATGAGATGGAAAAAAGCAAACGACGACAACAAAGCTGAGATAAAGCAAGAGAGAGGGGAAGAGCAAGTCTGCCTCCACAGGACTGAAAACACTTATCAAGGCTCCGCAAGAAAAACACATTCACAAGAGACGGATGGATTAAGACAGGGTTTAACCATCAAAGTCTCTTCTCAACCAGCCGCATCTCCCGGAGACCTGGAAGCTGAGGTCCCTGTTTTTATCTCTCTTCCCCCCCCCCAAACACACACACACACACACACACACATTATTTTGCCCTTCCACATGGTTGGATATATTTTGAGACATGGTTGCAAAAGGGAAAGAAATGAGGAAATGGAGAAATATTTCTTGTTATGTGGTTAAAATGAAAGTGCTATCAATTATGACCCTAACGAAAGATGTTCAAATTTGACCTAGATAGCCAGTGCTAGGGCACAGATGTGCGTCTGCAAAACACATTATGCCCGCGATGGTGTACTTCATGTACACAGTGCATATGTATTCCCCGTCTGTGTCTATCTGCCAATCATACTTGTGTATCTGTACCAAAATGGCTTTGGCAAGCACATCTTTAGCATGAACGTTAATTGTGAAGTAATTTTGGTGTAGAAACTGGACCTCACAGTGTAAGCGGATACTCGTGTACACACACATAGGCGACAATGCCGTCTTTTCTTTCTGAAACCAGCTGTAGCCCCTAGCAGGAGAGAAACAAGCAATAGATTAGTCCCACCATTATACATATAAATGTGTTCATCAGTGGTAGTTAGGGGGTGAGCTGCTGTTCCTGACCTCTTTAGTTACGTGATTAAATGTCCATTGAGTGAAGGTGAAAGACCGGGGATGCAGGGGTGGGGGGGTGGTGTTGGGGGGTTGCCTGAGGATTGATTATAGGAAGGCTCCCCCCTCGCCCCCACACCCACCTCCCCATATGGCCAGAATAGGTTTGCGGAGCTCATTGCACTCCTACACGTGATGGATCTTTGCCATTCTGTCCACATAGATCTGCAGCAAGGACTGGCCATTTGTTGCCTCGGCCCCAGGCAAAGGGAACATGCCAGGCAGTCAATATGATTTTGTTCTCTCCCCAGCTCCCCTTTGATAATTTATTTATTCATCATTTGCACCGAAAGCTGTGTTTATCGACTTCTGCCCCGGGGGCGGCCGTGTCAAGATCTTTGGACAATTTCTTGAAGGGACTAGGTTGGCTTCGCAAGCTTGTGGGGCCCGCTAAAACAAGTGGCCGTTTCTGTGCTTTGAATTCACAAGCTGCACACTGGTCGGAAAAGGGGTGGGGGGTGAACTTTGCATGGATCCGGCTGCCTTTGATGTCATGGTGATTTGGTTGAAAGCATAGCTGGTCTGAGTGGGATCTGGGGTGGTCTGGATGCTTTGAATGTCTGTGATCAGTGTTCGGGAAATTTTTCCTACCGCATTCTGCGGATTGTTGTCCTTATGTATATTTCAATAGACTGTCTTGTCTTTTACGCCGAGGCTGTTTTTCAATGTCGCTAAGTATTGTGATATGAAACGGGAACGGCAAAGAAGAACGAGCGTTGCATGAGGCGGATTAAATATGTACGACTCAGGAGATTCTGTTGCCTGTCATGACTCTTGTTCTATTTGCATCATAAATAGGAAAGAGGTCTCCTCAGCCAGGGAAGGCAATGAAAAACAGGTTAGACAAGTCCTCCGTGGGGTATGCATGGCATTCCATGATATACAGAAATACCGTTGCTATTGTATTATTTAACCAATTAAACAAAATAAAGTTGTCTGTGAACTACTAGCAGGTCTCGACACTCACACACACTTCATCCGATAATGAGCGCACTGTCATGTCACGTTATAAATATCTCATCCTTTTTCTGCTTTGCTCTTCTGGTGAACGAGGGCATCTAACTCTGACTCTGTGAGTGCACGTTGAGTGACAGCTCAAGTCCCCATCCGAATAAGCCCCCCCCACCCACCCCCACCCCTGCCAGGTAGTTCGGCGGAGCAGACGAATGATGATTAAAAGCGCATGTTTTTGAGGGATTCAGAACGAAGCCTTTGATTCAGGCCTTCGCCACCAAGGCCCGCAGGGGGACGGAACCAGAGATGAGAATTAGTCGTGCTAGGGCTCCGCAGCTCCGGTGGCGGTTCCGCGGCTCTGCGCTCTCATTACGACTGGAAAATTAAGGTCCGACCAAAAAAAAAAAGAAAAGAAAGAACAAAGAAAAACATAATAGGAAAACAAACAAGCATCTTTGCAAAAAATATTCACAAGATGAGTTAAGGTATCAGCGAGTTGGGAACAGCCTTAGAGGGCTGGATCTAACAGTAAGTATAGCTTACCATCTCCATACGCAGAGATGGTAAGCTATCTAATTATGTGTTGGGGTGAACATGTAGTTTGCGTGGAGTGTGTCTGTGAGTGTGTCTGTTTGGGTTCACAGAAACTGGCATTCCTGTCACGATACAGCATGTTGCCGGGACTTGTAGTATCACCGTCTAGCAATATGCAAAGCGTGAGATCTTCAGTGTTTGCCACCTAAGGCCAATTATGTTAGAGATCACAGAGACTGCCAATCAGCATATATTAACGGTACTACATTTTGGCCAGTTCCTCGGGCACACACATGTTGCGACAAAGGGGATATTGAACCGTAAAGACACATAATTCCACCTCTAAATAAGCTTAAATAAGTATGACAATGAGACTATAAAGAATACATTGGGGTTTTTGTATCTGTCTGTCTGAATCACAGAGCTACAAGGCCTTCTGTTACCTTCAGACAATAGTTCAGGTTCAAAAATGGGCATTTCTATTGCTCAGTGTTAATTCAGTGCAAGACACTGCTTGGTAGTTTATTATGTAAGGGGGAAGACGAACATGGTATTTGAAAAGCATAGATAGCCAGGAGGAAGTATGAATTAGACTAACCACTAACTGAGTGAATATTTTATGTTTGTTCTTGGAAATTGTACTGTATACCTAGTGAAAATGTCTACGTTTACAATAACATCAGTCAAGCAACTACCATTATTTTCCAGTCAACAGAAAAGCTTGGCAGCATCAGCGGCATACTAATATCTAAACATAGGACCACACGTAGGATGAGACAGCCTTTATAATTAGGACTCCGCAAGGATCAGCACTCAATTTGGACTTGGTGTCAAATTCTTCTTGAGACTCAGTGTCTCAATTTTTATTCTACATTTGGTCAGGATTTGTTTAGCGTTGCATCAATGACGTCTGATAAAAGGTCTGTTGTGAAAGTCGCTGAAATATCACAGTGAAATTGCATATCTCAAATGTGCAGGTTTTTTTTAATAACACTGATCTGATGAGACTGCATACTTGTCGGTTAATTTATTTTTTGTATTTTGTTGTTTATGAACATGAATAAATAGTCCTTACGCAAAGGCCTTCCGAGAAGAAAGAAGAGAAAACGAGAGCAGATGCTAGCCAGCTTATTCCTTTGAAAAGCAAATTACCATATAAATATATTTGATGGTAATTAGTGCCTAATCCACATTCCATTGAAACAACTAGAATAAACCATTTACTCAGCCCAGAAAGATATGGAGTTTAAGAGCGCTGTGGCTCAGCAACGTGGAAAGCAAGGATGATTTTATAATTATATTTTGTTCGTTTGGCTCGGCGACATGGCAAGGGAAGGATCTGTATTTATTGATGTTTTTCGTGCCCGCTACGTGTGTCAACATCATGTGTTCTGAATAGGGAGTCGTTAGCTTAGCATAGACGCTGCCACACATTGAAGCACAATTACACTGGAAACAATGGCGCAACAGCAGAAAACACAATAAGTGTAGGGCTCAGTTCTATCAGCTCTATCTAAGTTCGACCTGGTTGTATCTAACGGTGTTATTTCAGAGGTGAGAATGTAAATGGCCTTGCTGTCACTCTATAGGTCACCTTTTACAACCTAACAAGTTTGATAGGTGAGGATGCCTGAACCAAGATATGCTGCGCTGACAACAAAGGTCCAAATTTCATTGACGGCCAACGAGCAAAGCTCGTCTGACGCACATGAACTAAAGCTATCGTGTGGTGTGTGGGAGCATTGCGCTGACCCACCCATGTTTGCGCTTAGGATCTTTCTCATGGTTTTGAATTAGCAAAATGATTTTGCTGAGTTATTATATTAGCTTTAGTTCATGCGCAGCGAATTTAGTTGGTTGGTTGGTTGGTAAAATTGGAGCCCTGAGCGAGTTGGGCTCCAAAAGTAGAGTCGAGTTCAACTGGATTTGACACTCCGCTCCCAGGAAGCTATCGTGACTGTAGCAGGCATCACACATTCCACTGGCAAACACAAGAAAAAAAACTCTGCTCTGACTACTGGTCAGTGTGATCCCCACCTAAGGGGTTCAGTCATGTTGGACATCACGACTTCCTTTCCATAGTAAAGGTCACAGTGATTACTTACCATCGTGAGGCAGTGTGCTTTCAAGCTAAGTCAGTAACTGTTCAAGTCTATGCCTGCAGTCCACAATCTCAAAATGTAGATCCTTTTACATATTCAATTCAATTCAATTCAATTCAATTTTATTTATATTGCACCACAAGAATAAAATAGTCTCAAGGCTCTTTACAGAGCCCAGTGCTTGAGCCCCCTTTACATTGACAGTACATATGTCAATGTCATTTTGAGGAGTGAATGATTTTATTGTTTGGGTCCTTTCCATTTCCATTTCAAAGGTACAGAATACCTCTCTGGCTGCTGTTCTTCTCAGAAACCCACTTCAAAAAAGGCCATCTAAACCAGGCTAGGGACACCTGTAATGGCCACTTATACAGCCTCTAAGAGTGTGTGTTGACTGATTTGTCTGTTTCAATGGCAAACATTTTTAGCGAATTTGTCTTGTGAAAGAAATTCCAGACCTTCAACTTTTTTCTGTTCATCTATTTTTATAATGGGCCATATTTGTGCCACTTCTTTGGGGTTTTATGTGTGCATGAAAAGGAAAAATACTTGGCCTAATAATTTTGCGCCGTTCTCCAGTTTCGGTAAACCTCACCAGTTTCAATTCTGACCTGACCATGAAGCTGCTCTCTCTCAGCACGACAGATGGAGATGCTTGAGCGTCTCCTTGTTTTTTTCTCCACAGATGGGTCAGTGAGATGCAGACCACTCATCCACGTCTGGTGATCCAGGACTGAATCTCCACAGATGGGTCAGTGAGATGCAGACCACTCATCCACGTCTGGTGATCCAGGACTGAATCTCGAAAGTAGATCTGGTCTGGATAAATGTATCTCAACCTGGGCTAAACCTCATTCCTCTGGACCAGGTCTGGAGGGAACCTCCTCCTTCTCTTTTCTCCCCCTCCTCATCCTCAAGACCGCTGAGGAGGAGCTGACCACGTGGTTTGGTGAATGTGAGGGTTTTTAATGTTTGGGAACGCACAGAGCTGATGCACAAACTACCAGCATCATGTATGTCAGACGTTAGACATCTAGCATAGCATAGCATAGCATAGCATAGCATAGCATAGCATAGCATAGCATAGCATAGCATAGCAAAGCATAGCATAGCATAGCATCCCATTACAGTCACCACAGGACTAAAAATTAAGCACCGTAATAAATCAGTGAAAATGAATGGTAATGACATATAATGATGAGTGAAAGATGTGATGAGCACAACACATGGGTGGACTGTGGGCTCAGGGGCAAACACACAGCCTTCCCTGTCATGCCAAATGCTCCACACTGTGTGTCTTTGATGGCACTTTTAATGGAGGTCTCCCTTTAATCAATATGTGTACATATGAATGTAAGATTTGACACTTCTGCCCTTTCGTGACACTTTTTGTAAATGCCATGTAAAATGTGAAAATAACTGAAAGGACATTGGTGTATGAAATAGTATTTTTGCACTGGAGATTTAAACAATGTTAATAAACAAACATATTGAATATTATACTTTCTTTCTTTCAACATCATTGTGTCACTAGTGTTTAGAATGAGTCCCCAGAAAGATGGAGCAAGACATTGATTACACACGGGTTAAGAAGAGGAGGAAATAAAGCTTGGATTTGTATCAGATAGACATAATTAAAATAGCCTCCTTAAGCCTCTCATCCCAATAAGCCTCCCAGACACCTCATTTACAGCCAGATAACTAATCTTAAGCGTTTTAATTCCCCGCGATTTGCTGTTAAGCATTGGAGGCCATCAATTGTAAATTATCTCTCTCTCCCTAAAACCTACAACACACACACACACACACACACACACACACACACACACACACACACATACACTGTTCCATTCCACACAAAACAATGCAAATTGAACTTACAACTGAAGATAGCAAGTTATTTCAATAGCAGCTTATTTCAAGAGTGTTATACGCTAAAGACAAGTCAGTTGAGTAGCAGTTTATTTTAGTGGTGTTGCGTGCTTTAAGATGCTCACAGCCACGTCTCTAACAGTGCTACCTCGAAAACAGTAATTCCCTGTGGGTATCACAGAGTTTAGGCAGCCTGCTCTATTTGAGGACCATGCTGGGAGTATTTCATCCAAGTCCCTTTATCTGCATGTACACAAAAAATGGCTCAGTCGTCTGCTGTTTAAAAGATTAAATACTATTTGAAGTCTCAAAATGTACTGTGAGGATGAGATGGGTGTTTTTTTTATACGACACAGATTCATGAAATACGTAAGAGAAGATTCAGAAGGAACTTTGAAGAGTTAAAAAATCCGTTCTATGTCTGTATTTCTCAAACTGTGGAGGTATTTGTTTTTTGTTTTGCACATGTTCTAAGGTGGCTCACTATCAAAGGCAGTCTTCATGTAGGAGTGCTTTAAGTATACTGCATCATGAATAACGGCACTATGAAATACGGCTTTAACAGCTGGGAATTGTATTCCAGGGGTGAAGAGTAGTATATTTGAATGAGAGTCATGAATTAGCGAGGACTGGGACATGCACAGTGTGTGTATGTGTGTGTGTGTTAAAAGTCAGTCTGCCCGCTAGCAGTTGGAGGCTGTGGCTATAAATTTGAATAAAGTTGGATGAAACTGGTAGCTCCCCATGTGTTCACATGAGCTCTCAGGCATTTTCAGTTGCCTGTGTGGTGGCAGCGAGGAATGTTCTCTTTTTTCATCTCAGCACCGCTGTCATCCCCTGTTAATCTTCTCTCTCTCTCTTTCTCTCTCTCTCCCTCTCTCTCTCTCTATCCCTCTCTCCCTCCCTCTCTCTCGTCTCTCTCTCCCTCCCTCTCTCTCTCCCTCTCTCTCTCTCTTTCTCTCTCTCTCTCTATCCCTCTCTCCCTCCCTCTCTCTCTTCTCTCTCTCCCTCCCTCTCTCTCTCTCCCTCTCTCCCTCTCTCTCTCTCTATCTCTCACTTGGTCCCTTTCGTCTTGTTTTGTCACACTAGATCAGCTCTCTCTTTTCTTTTCTTTTTTTCTCCGTAGATATTAACATAATGGCACTGAAGTGGAAGTCACTTTTTGCTCTTCTCATTTCAGGTTTCTTTTTTGTTTTATAATCCGAAATGAATATTTCTTGCAACTTGCCCTTTCTGCCCAGTATTGCCCTGCTGGATCTCAGCCTGTGAACCCTTTGTCATGTGACGCACATTGTTTTCAAGTTTCTACGTCTAATTGCCATGCGCCTTTGCCCTGCGGCGAGCTGTACGGAGGAGAAGTGACGGGGGTCAAAACAACCAGACAAGCATCTTCTGATCGACAACTCCCATTGCAACTGGAACCAGTCAAAACCCTTCCGCTCGCCGAGGTAAATGTGTGGCCCGCGGGTAAGCGTTATTGAGCGCTCAGCTCTGATTGAGGGGAGACTGCGTGTGGTCCCTGTTTGGCACCGCTTCCATGGAGAAGTGCCTCAAGCCTGGAGCTTTTGCCTTCATTGTTGATTCTCGAGGCTTTTAAAGTCTAGTTTGTCTCTCCTTCGTCTTATCTTTTTTTTTTAAATGTCTATCTGTGCTGCTATTCGTTTTCAAGTGTTAGCCGTTCCTACCATGTCTTTTTTGGGCCGTTCGGTAGGAAGCTAGGATTTCAATAACACAAGCTTTATTCATAGGCTGTCCATAGAAGCAATCATCCATATCCAGCGCTTGTCAATCTGATTGAAGTCTGAATCGTGACCTGAAGATTTTCAGTACGGACCATGGTAGGAATGTCTGAGGTATACGTATTTCCAATATTCAAACAATGCTTTCCCGGTAAGATGAATGTGAAAAACTATGGTGAGACAAATGTGTAATAATTGGTCTATTTCTGTGCGTTTTAACACGTTTAAACTGTGGTCTCAGTTCCCCCTGTTCATTCTGGTGGTGATAAAAATTCTGGTGGTATAAAAAAACAGTTGAATGTGTTTGCATACTTTGCATCCCCAAATCATAAAATGTGTATTTGCTTGCCCAGGCTTGTCCTGTCGTAGGTATTTCAGCATTAATGCTTTCTGTAGTCCAACAGTGTTGAACAAAGGTGACTGTGATGGCCTACATTATGACGACAGCAAATATCAAGCCAAATGACTCTGTCATAAGCGTTTGCTTTCCTGACATTTTGAGGCATATTCAAGCAGCGCTCCACAATGGCCCCCGAGGGGTATGTTTATCTCTACTTACCTGGATGTAATCTGGTCATCCACTCGGCCCTCTGTCGCCACTCCTCTGTGCTGCATGATTCTTCAACAGACCACTGCACGGCACGGCACGGCACGGCGCGGCACGGCACGGCACGGCACGGCACGGCACGGCACAGCACGGCACGGCACGGCACGGCACGGCACGGCACGGCAAGGCACAGCTAGAATCAGCACGTATACGTCTGTCTGTGTGTGTCCAAACATTCTCTACACAGGCACAGAAATCCACAGATCAGCTACAGACAAACAGAGCAAGATGCCATTACAACTAGTGCTCAGGGTAACAACCATGCTGCCCGACCCATAAGCTACTGCTTGTTTACTGGCAAACACTCTCCATCTGTTCCTACGCAAAGGCGGAGAAAAGGAGTACAATTAGAATCATGTTTCAAGTTGGAAATCAGGGGTATTTGGAACATAAACTGGGAAAAATTATCAAAGGCTGAATCAGTAAACATTCATTCAATCACAGGCAGCAACAGGCTGCGGAGGTCATTTCAACTATGTTGGCTACACAGTGCCTACTCACTATCTTTCTTTCTTTCTTTCTTTTCTATCCTCTTTTCCTTCTCTCCCTTAAAACAAGTGAGGCAACTAGACAAGCAAGTGTACAAGTAGTGTAACAGTCAATCCACAAGCACCTCTTTACGTAAGCGTTGCTTTTCATTGGCTTCTCGCCCTTGAGCCCTGAAAAACAGATGATGCTGACAGCCGAGATAATGACTAATGTAAGATGCCACTAATGCCCATACACGAGGAGAGAGAGAGAGTGAGAGAGGGAGAGGGAGAGAGAGAGAGAGAGAGCGAGAGAGAGAGAGAGAGAGCGCGCAAGGAAAAACAAAAACAGCATCCAATCACCATCACCATCTCTCCCGGCAATGTGTTCATCGGCATAGAAAAGAATCATTATTTTCAATTGACTCCTCTTAATACTGCGGTGATCAATACCAACATACCACCAGAGCTGAGATGGCCCTGTAAGCCATTGCATCGAATTGGGCCGTCGGCGAGAGAGCCTGACTAATGCCGTTAAGATGAATCTGAAACTCCTACACTAGCATGAGGATAATGGGGGAAAAAATAGCTGCAGATGTGGGCGCTTCGTCTTGGCCCAGGCAGTTTGTGTGTGTGTGTGTGTGTGTGTGTGCGTGTGTGTGTGTGTGTGTGTGTGTGTGTGTGTGTGTGTGTGTGTGTGTGTGTGTGTGTGTGTGTGTGTGTTGGAAGTGGGCTGGGAAGCCCTGCTGTGTGATATTATGAGGATGTATGTGGTGTGTGATACCGCACACACAAACACACACACACACACGCGCGCGCGCGCGCACACACACATGCAGGTCTTCCACACGTCATTGGCTGCATCATAAGGAGGGCTGTGCTCTCTCACCTGCGTTCAATCGATCATATCCGTGTGCCATCAGGCTGCGTGTGTCTCAGGGGTTTAATGAAACATGGCGGAGGTGTGAGCAGTGAAGAGAAGGAGAAGGATGGGAGAGGGGAAGGAGACGGAAGAAGATGGAGGAGGAGACAAATGAGGTGTTAAATTAGTCATCAGGATCCTGAGGTGGCGGCATCAAACTGAAGAGAAGGTTCACAGGTGAGACTTAAATTCGCGCCTCCCGATGACAGACCTTGGCTACGGGGCGCTAATTTGATCTCACCCAGCACGGAACATTCCAGCACGGTACCGGTGTTGAGGTCTGGTAATGACACACAGCAGCCCAGATGCCCCTCACGGTGGGAGAGGAACGCCGCTGGTTAGAGGCCTCACGATTCATCACTTCCATCACCAACTCTTTCTCTTGTAAGATATTGGACCCACATGAAAGAAGTGGCTGGAAGGCAAGGCAGGATTTGAGACTGACTGACTTATAAGCGTGAAAATATCAATCAGCCCAAAACAACGTCTTGAGGTCAGGTTGCTACATGTCATACTACATCTATATGAGCGTATTGTTGAATAATACACCAGTGCTTTGTATGTCATCACATGCGAGTGAGAGAGTGTGGATGAGGAATATTAATATTCAACGCACAATGTGTTGACCAAGGGGGGAGGGGTCAGACCGACACATCATAAAATCACGATCAATAAATAGCAGAACAGATGATCAGCAAACGACCTGCTCACGCTTGTCCAAAACAAATACCTCTCACACACACACACACACACACATAATAGATTTATTTATAATAGATTTTCACAAAAGTTGTCAAGGATTAGTGTGGTATGAAAAATATTCAGCTTCAAACTTTTCAAGACTAAACTTAACCAACATATGCAATCGGCTACATATGTTTCAGACTGAAACCTGTTAAAGATGCAGTCCACAATTTGCTATAGCTACACACTGTACACTGAGTTTTGGGGGAGTGACCCCGCAAGCCTTGAATGGATATGGCGTCGGCCATCTTGAAATGATAACTCATTGACCCCGCAAGCCTTGAATGGATATGGCGTCTGCCATCTTGAAAGGATAACTCATTGACCCCGCAAGCCTTGAATGGATATGGCGTCTGCCATCTTGAAATGATAACTCATTGACCCCGCAAGCCTTGAATGGATATGGCGTCTGCCATCTTGAAATGATAACTCATTGACCCCGCAAGCCTTGAATGGATACCGCGTCGGCCATCTTGAAATGATAACTCATTGACCCCGCAAGCCTTGAATGGATACCGCGTCGGCCATCTTGAAATGATAACTCATTGACCCCGCAAGCCTTGAATGGATACCGCGTCGGCCATCTTGAAATGATAACTCATTGCAACAGACAAGTAACCTCAGCCACTCTGTGGTGCCTCGTCACCCACCTTTTTAACAGCATCGCCAAGTGATTCGCACTGACTGAGATTCTACTGTCACAGTTCCTGTTGCACAGTGAATAGTTGTCATTAGAAACTCTCCATCACCTGCGCGCACATTCAGCGTGATTTGATTGCTTTTTAATTGGCCCTCGCCCCAGTCGTGCTCTAAAACCACTTTAACAGCATCGAGAGAGGAAAGGAGAGTTGCAAGCGCAGAGCCGGAGAGTGATGTTCATTACCACGTATTTATTGAACCTGAGTCAGTCCCCCTGCTCTGCTCTGCTCTGCTCTGCTTTGGTCTACAGGCCGATCTATGGCACTTCTGCAATCAGTAGGGAGCGAGACCTGTGACAGGCTCGAGGGGTCACACAATAGAGAGGCTGTTGGAAGTAAAAAAGAGAAGGTTTTTGAAGAAGAACAAGAAGAAGAAGAACCTGTTCATGGTTATTCATGTGTTTGATTGCCTTGGGTTGATTCAAAGCTGATTTTCTTCTCTCTCTCTCTCTCTCTCTCTCTCTCTCTCTCTCTCTCTCTCTTTCTTTCTCGAGAACCTTTTATGAATTATTTATTGGGGCCACACTGGGGATCTCACGGCCCGAACACATGCCAATCCACGGGGGGCAACCTGGAGAGACCACGACCAGTGTACCACTTCACCCGACGAGGATGAGGCCCTCACTGAGGAAAGTGAAACCATAATGAAGTTCCTTTGAGGAGCTGGTGCTTCTGGAATTTTTCCACTACAAATTGCCTTTCATATGACATGCCACAACACAGCCCATGACAGAATATGATGTGATGATGTGCAGGAATACACCATTCCTGTCTGCTGCCCCGTACATGGCGATATTTTAATAGAATACGCCAAAACATTTATCATCGCTGTGACATACTGGCTCCAGCAGCTGCAGTGCTGCTCCGTCTCCCCCACCTCCACCTCCCAACCCCCTATTAAGGCGAGGCTGTGTGACAGGTCAGGGTGTCCCACACTCACACTGCAGTACATTAAGGCAGGATGCAAATCACAAGGGTCCGCGCGGCGTGCTCTCTTCATCAGGCAGGGACGTGGGAGAGCTGAGGATGACTAATGGGCCTGAACAACAGCAGACACATATTCACTCCCAGAGCTCACTGTAGCAGAGAGAGAGAGAGAGAGAGAGGGAAGACAAAGAAAGAATGAAAGAACGTATGCATGTGAAAAAGGAAGAGAGAGAAAGGGAGAGGTCATTCAGAGATGTTTAATACATTAGAATGACTCGAGATTGGTTTTGACTTGAGTTCACATGACAGATATTTGGATCATTTTTTTGCGTTCTCAAAAGCTGCTCTCACTGCAGCAGCACGTGTCTAACACGTGTTTCACCAAACGTTACAGAAATGCGAGACCACGGATTAACGGAGTCGTAGAAGTATAACGTCACCTTAACACGTGTTTCACCAAATGTTACAGAAATGCAGAGAAAATACACCGTTTCACATCCACCCAGACGCAAAAACCCAACACTAAAATAAACAACAACAACACAGGAAGAAGATCTAATTTGGTGTCCGTTATTTCAACATTTGCCAAAACCAGAATGTGGTTTATTTTGAATCTTGCATCTACAGCCTGACTGCAGCTGATAGTGTTCTTGAGTAATTTCTTTCACTCCCAGCACCTTTACAATTTGTCTACATTTAGCTTCTCAGTAAATCCCATTTTAATTGCATTTATCTCCTCCGCCTGCCAAGCAGAAGGTCCCATCTGAGTGCACCACAATGAGTGCAACACCTGAAGCGTAGAGACAGCCTTCCTCCTGGAGATACATATTTCATATATATATAATGTCAATACGAGCTTATCAAGGCTCGGTAATGCAATTTGCTGTGACTGTGGAGCCTGTTCTTGCATGGTATCCTTTCCCCTGTCGCCCACCCCACCCCCACCCCCACCCCCTCAATCTGAAGCCTCCATTTTGCATTAGGGTGATGATGGGGTTGTTCTGCGAATGGGTTGGGTTGGCACAGTCAGGAGCAGCCTGTCCATTTCCTGCACATCGGCTTTGAAGAATGAAGTTAAGCAGAGCATCGTATGCCGGCTTTATGGCTTTCATGACGAGATCGGGATTCATTTTGTTTATACATCAAGTGTCCTGGTGCATGAAATTGCTTTTCACCCTAACACCACTGCACCCCACCCTCACACACACACTTGCGCGTGCACGCGCAAAAAGACACTGATTCACACACACACACACACACACACATACACATACGTACTGACATGCATACATAATTCCAGTTTACACAGTGCTAAGGTGTGCTTTTGTATTACAGGAGCGATGGGGTGTAGCTGCAATATAGTTTGAAGGTAAGGCCCCTAAGATTTGGCTGCTGTGCACTCAGTGAGTTTTGATTACGTGACCTCTCTCCCTACCCTCAGGTCAAACGGCATGACCTCTCTCCCTACCCTCAGGTCAAAGGGCGTGACCTCTCTCCCTACCCTCAGGTCAAACGGCGTCTCTTCCCCCCCCCTCATCTGCAGTAGCATTTGCATCTCCTGGTCTCCCACCGGCCCCTTTCTGATCCCGCATCAAAAACCCATCCATCCACTCATCCTCTATTCAAGTCATCGCCAGCTCTTCTCCCCCCCCCCTTTTCCCCCCCTCCCCTCTTTCCCCCCCTCCCCGACGTCAGCTCTGGCCACCAGGGCATTCTCGATGAGCGTGACACTCGTTTTTCAAACCAAATAAGGCCATTTGCATAAAAATCATTTGGATTCTTCTCTTTGCACAGGTAAGAGGCAATCAAAGATGAGGCCAAACAGACTAATGAGTTTGTGCTCAAGTGTGTGCAACACGGAGGAACGCTGAAATGACTATTGATGCTGCCGACAGTTTAGCAGTGGCACTGGCAAACCAAGTAATAGAAACAAACACCACGGGGATTTGACAGTGTTTCTTTAGGCAAGACTGAATACAACAAAAATATTAATTCTGGCCTTAAAGTAACACTATGCAATACTTTTTGAGGTATGGTTTTATAGGCAACCAGTTTTGGTACCATCCTCAAATGAATTTTGATCGCATATGGTCATGTGAAGGACAGATAAACCCCTATGTCTTTCCCACTAGCCATCCAGGATATGCCCTATGTAGTTCTGTATACCGGGCTGGTATACCCTGCAGAAATGGAAGACAAAGCTTTCACACGCGTGACATTGGCAGCTATACTGCCAAAAGACACCAGCTAGTGTGTTGGCAAGCTTCTATCAGTGTCAGCTGGGCTGTTGGTGGTGTTTGCGAGGTTTCTGCATGCCTCTTAGGTAGTTAGCTTGCTAGTTTTGGACCACAACTCCTTGTTGCTGCTTTAACATATAGTTCAACACAGTAAAAGCATATATCATTCATAAGTTATATATGATATGGTAGATGATTAATAAGTTATATGATATGGTAGATGATTAATAAGTTATATGATATGGTGGATGATGCAACAATGCAACTAAGATTGGAGCATCATACAGTCTTTAAGCCTAACAAGGCTTTCAGGAATTCAGCAGAAAATTGTGTTCATATACATGCAATTATTTTCTTCATTTTGAAACTCGCAGACGAAACACAAACCTTTCATCAATAAGCAAAGATGTTCAGTGCTGGTGGGCTAGTCGCTTGATTTGTTTCATGCATTCATTAAATTAGTTATCACTATGTTAAAATTAAAAAAAGTTGCACCTGAACTGACTTTTTGGGAAGATTATGAGCATGGGAATCATTACCTGTAAAAGTTGCAGTGCTCTCTCTTCTGTGAAGTTAAAATGTGTGCATTTCCCAATGAGCATGCAGTTTCCGCACGTCTTCCTGAGTTTATGCAAACCCCCCCTCCAAGACCTGCGGAAAGAAACACACTATGCTCTAGGCCCTAAATAATTCACAGTGCTTTCACAACTGAGCGAACAAAAGATTGCAAAATGTTCTGAGAATGCTCATCCAGCCTCCAGTGGGTGCCTGCCTGAATGTAAACATGAAAACTATGTTTTCAAAGGTTATAGAAAAGAAGAAAAACGAAAAAAATAAATTACATTACAAAAGTGTCAGATTAAAGTGAGAATAAAAGGTCAACTCCTGCGTAAAAAAAGAGTAATTAAAAAACCTGAAAGAGCAGAAATTGAAGTAGTGCTTCCACTTTGTATTAACTTTGAAGAGACATATTGTCCAGATTGCTACATTCTTTTCTATGAATAAGATAGACATAGATGTACAATCAAGTGCAGGCAAACGTACGATCATCTCTGAATCTGTTTCATTGTCCTTAACTCCACTCTCTCCATTCAACAATCCAATGTTAAATGGTAACCCTTCCTTTACCTAGTAAATATAAAGCAAATTACAGTATATTATTTTTTATATTATCAAAATATAAAGTAAATTATAGTATATATTTTTTTATATTATTAAAATATAAAGTTAATTATAGTATATTATTTGGTCGTTACCACAGGTAATTAGTGTGTAAATACAGAGAAACTACACCTGAAATACTAAGAAAAACCTTCACCATAATCCATCGAGCTGTGACCGGTTTAGCCTGCTAATAACTCAGATGTTATGGCACACTTCCTAGGAAAGCAGGCAACTAATTGTTAGAAACACCTCCTCTGTTACCCAAATTGTTGATGTTTTTACAATTGCCTCAGTAAGTAAGCTGAAACTCTACTGTAAAAGGAAGCCTCGTTGGTTTCCATGGTATTACCAGGCTCTTCCCATATCCTTTGTCATTTGTTTTCCTTTTTCCATGCTATCAAGACAAACTTGTACCATATATATTCCGCAGCGTTACTAAGTCAAACATAACTATTTACTCAGTAAGTTAACTGAACCTTTACTGTGAAAGAAATCAATCTTTAAACCTATGGTTTTACTTTCTTAATGTTTTTGGTATTACAGTACTATTGCTCTAGAGTCTTATTGCTAATGTTAAGGTTAGTGTAACCAGTGGTGGAGGAAGTACTGAAGTTTAGTACTTAAGTAAAAGTACAAGTACCCAGGAAGATAAAAGTAAAAGTAAAAGTACTACATCAACAATCCTACTTAAGTAAAAGTAAAAAGTACTTACTTTTAAATTTACTTTAAGTATTAAAAGTAAAAGTACTCACGCAATGGGTTGTCTCTCAATGTCTAGGCTGTGCCATTTTGATAAAGAAATAGCTACTGGTAATAAATGCCTCTACAGATGTCACTACTAGCAATAATTATAAGCAACAACATTTGTTAATTGGAAAGGTTGGTGTACTTATTGTGCCTACCATCTGTAATACTGTTCACACTATATCTTAAAATTCTGCGGATGACAAGTTATCTACCAGGGATTATTTGCAAAGTTAATACCATTAAGCCAAACGAATAAAGACACCATGTGATATCTTTAAATCTTTTATTTAATTGTAAACGTGTAAAAAAGGGAAACATGGAACATGAAAAACAAATGTGATTGTAAAACTGGACAGAACAAGGCACGCTAGCTTGACATAGCTAACCTACCAGCTTTATCTTACCACTACGTTAAATATATAATGAAGGTCCAATCATGTTTTTTTGATGCTATTGCTGTATGTCAACATGCATTTCGCTAGATAACATTATAATATCATGTCAGTAAACAAATTAAATACATATATCAATATTCAAAAGTCAGGGACATTAACTTAGCATAGCCATCACCCTGCTTACCTCGATATGCTACTTTAAATTTGAGGGCGAATTATTGAAGGCTAGCAACTCCTTTTTTTGAGGGAGACAGGAAACGCATTGAAACCTCCAGGAGTCATTCTTGGGGCCTTTGAACTCGAACATATCTTTTAAATAGGGCCAAGGGTGGCTCATATCAGAGGGCTCAGTTCAGGCCGACTTTGGATCCATGTTGAATAGGCAGTAGTCAGGCTGAATGTTCAACTATAAAAGGCAAAGCTACCGCTAGTGCTGCTGCCAAACGCGCACTCTGACATCATTGGAGTTGATAGAGCCACCTGATTGGTTTAAACTTCCAAAACAGCAACGCAATCCATAGTTTTGTGTAGGCAACATTTTGGCGAAACTATGTTCATAAAATGTAACGAGTAACAGCACATATTGTAGAAATGTAGCGGAGTAAAAGTATAGATAATAGCTAAAAAATGTAACGGAGTAAAAGTAAAAAGTATGCACTATTATTTTTACTTAAGTAAAGTACAGATACGTAAAAATGTACTTAATTAAAGTAACGAAGTAAAAATACTTCGTTACATTCCACCACTGAGTGTAACCTACTAGCAAATGTTGTTATCCTATTGAATGGTACTTTATATCTGCCGCTTCCTCATTTTTTGTCTATCAATTTTTGTATTGCTAGGGCAAAACTATGGAACACTACGATATTTATCTTATAACATTAGTGTCCACACAGTAATGTTAGGCTAACGGTTATGTGAGCTTACTGTAATAATAATAATAATAATAATAATAATACTTTAAACAACTGAAAAGGCCCTGTCACCCCAGGTTCGGCACTTGGTCCTGATGGTCTTCAGAGTGTTTGCGCCGGCGGACCTGTGCTGGTGAGATAAGAGAGCCGTGGGGGATATCCTTTACCAACCCCACACTCACTCGTGTCAAATTGCTTCATTATAGACCTACTATAATATGCCATATATTTACCAGGTACACTAATACTAGTAATTAGGGGACCGTAAAGGGAAGGGTTACCAGTTACATTTGCAGTAGCCTCTCTCCTCGATTGCCTTTATATTCTCCCTCCCTCCTCACCACCCCACCCCACAAAAGTTAATTCACTCCTACAGGACTCATTTTATGGAGCGCCTCAAAAGAAAAAGAGGGATCTCGTGAGATTAATTTAATCTTTGAAGTCTCCGGGATACTCTCCCCCTCCATGTTGAGTAGTGTTTGTCTTTAATGATGAGGCACGATTGGTGCAATTGGACGACGGGGGGAGAAAAGTCAGGCAGACGACACAGCGGAGCAGATTGTTGTCGCCGTCAACGTGAGCGCCGAAATCAAAGGGCCCGTGGAGAAACCTGGGGAGGCAGAGATAGCGCAGTTTGTACCCGTTTTCACAGGAGGGGATGGTTACAGGGAGATCTGATACATGCAGGGGAGAGGAGGGGTTGAGGGAGAGATGGAGGGAAGGGAGGAGGGAGGGAGGGAGGGAGGGAGGGAGGGATGGAGAGAGAGAGAGCTGTCTTCAGAGGCAGGAAGGATTAAAGTGATGTAGATGAACATCAAAAGCTGCTGGGGGACTTGTGCTTTGTGCAGGAACATGAAAAAGAACTTCCTGATAGTGAGGACAGGGCCGCCTGGGCCATTACCACAGTCTCTCCCTCTCTCTCTCTCTCTCCCTCTCCCTCTCCCTCTCCCTCTCTCTCTCTCCCTCTCTCTCTCTCTCACTCTCTCTCTCTCTCTCCCTCCCTCCCTCCCTCTCTCTCTCACTCACTCACTCAGTGAAATTGTACAAGCCATCCAGCAACACTCTAAGCACTCTGTTGTCTTCTGGCTCTCTGTGCAGAGACTGTGGACATCACCCATGTCTGACACACCCTTGTTAACCAATGATGACAGTGGAACTACTCTCTCACTCTGTGTATCATCCAGAGATGGGAAAAGAAACTCTATGTCCTCACATGAACATATATCCAGTGTTTTAAAAGAAACTCTATGTTCTTACATGAACATATATCCAGTGTTTTAAAAGAAACTCTATGTCCTCACATGAACATATATCCAGTGTTTTAAAAGAAACTCTATGTTCTTACATGATCATATATCCAGTGTTTTAAAAGAAACTCTATGTCCTCACATGAACATATATCCAGTGTTTTAAAAGAAACTCTATGTTCTCACATGAACATATATCCAGTGTTTTAAAAGAAACTCTATGTTCTCACATGAACATACATCCAGTGTTTTAAAAGAAACTCTATGTTCTTACATGATCATATATCCAGTGTTTTAAAAGAAATTCTATGTTCTTACATGATCATATATCCAGTGTTTTCAGCAGGGCAGGGTTCGGCGGTGGTACCTGCTTCCTCCATCTGTCAGCCCTGGAAGAGGCACATAACAATGCTGACTCTGAGGCTGTGAAGGAGTGGTAATGTGTCACATAAAACAGCAGGGCACATGCCAATATCTCTTTAACTGTTTTTAAATCCAGCGCAGACAAACATATCAAAATCCCCTCTCTCTCCCTCACACACACATTACACACGCAGACACACAAACATACACATGCTCACACACACTTTTTATGTCTCACCTACACACACACACTGTAGATACGCATGCACTCACACACACTCTCCATACCTCATCTACACACACATACACTTGCACACACATACTGTAGCTACGCATGCACACGCACACTCTCCATACCTCATCTACACAGACATACACTTGCACACACATACCCACACTGTCTCTCGCCTGCGCATACATACATACAGATTGTCTACCTCTCACCCTACACATAGATACACACACAAACTCACAGACCCCCACCTACACACATATACCCCGACACACACACACACACAAACACAGAATCTCATCAAACTGACAACTAATATGTCCAGCAGCACACCATAGTGTGTCTGAAATAATTCATAACTGGGCACGGCTGACATGGTGACATGCCGAATTTGTTGTGTTGTGTTTCCTGTCTCGTCCCCGTAAAGCAGGTCATCAATCATCTCCCAGAGAAAGGGCCCATGCAGAGAATGGATTTCCATATGGTTATTCTGCAGCACTTCTGTTGTGTCTGAGGGAAGACCACGCTAATGCGAACCCGTCTGGACAATGAGGAAATATATTAAAAACGTGTTTCTGCACAATATGTGGCCTCTCTCTCTCTCTCTCTCTCTCTGTCTGTTTCTCTCTCTATCTCTGTCTCTCTCTCTCTCTCTCTCTCTCTCTCTCTCTCTTTCTCTCTCTTTCTCTCTCTCTCTCTCGAACACAAAGAAAGACAGATGGACGGACAGATGGAGAGAAAAAGATACAGGAGAGAGACATTGTGAGTTCTTCCACACTGCCCTTTAAAAAAACTCAACGGAGCACTAACTGTATGTGAGATCTTGTTCAGATGCAGAGCAACATTCACACACACACACACACACACACACACATACACACACACACACACACACACACACATACACACCCGTCAAACACACAAACACACATGCACACACAGACATATTGTATTTAGGATACGGAGGCCATGGCCTGGTTATGCCAGAGCATAACCCCACGCTATGGGACTAGTTTGATGTGTGAGCTCCCTCGCTGAAAGATGCCAAGCCGGGTCAAACACCAAGAAGGAAGGAGGGCACGCTCACGGATTCTGTGTCAGAGCTGGAGGCTGGGGCTATTGACTGCGAGCCAGAGCCAGAGCCAGAGAGGATGAAACAGCAGAGGAAGAGCTAATCCATAGCCTCTCAAACAAAAAACAGCCTCGCCCGGAGTCCCAGCCCGATGATTCCGCTGATGGCGAGAGCGGAGTAATGGGTCATCACCTCTGGTAGCTTATCTGTAGCTGAGCGGGTGGGAGCAAGTGTTGCTACTTGACCTCAAAGGCCTCGTCAACATCAGATTGTCAGCAGATAAATCAATGTGCCAGTCAGTCAGTAGGCTAAATCCCCTGTCAAGTCAATGGACCCATTCTCATGATGAAGGGGGCTGCAGAAAGAAAATCAGGATTAATCAGGGGTGCCTTGTCAAACACTGTGTGCATGACTGTTTGGCTTATTTTTTATTCAGGGGGTAAATCAATGTCTTGGAATCAGGCCTCGTCAACAATGGCTTGCTAATTGAATGGCGGTACTGCAGCTAACAGGGACAATCACTGAGACAATTGGACCAGGATATTGGAAGTAGAGCCATACTGGACCAAACTAGTAATATGCTGTTTGACCATGCTTTGGATATACAGTGTTTGCTATATGACCAGATGAAATAATAACTGTCACAGTCTGAATAGACACCGACAAGGCAGCCTAGACTGCATCCAGGGACACTTTACCTACATCTGAAATGTTCTTCAAGGGTCGTTGTGCAGTGTTCGTGTACTTGTAGTCTAATTGATGAATGTTGATTAGCCATTCTTGTCAAGGTAGGTCTAGCTCAAATAAGAGGGGAGATGCATGTCATCAGCTGAGACTCATCAAGGTCCAAGTGCACAGTGCACTTCTGAGAGAAACGCAAGTGAAAATCTAGAAATCAAATGACCACTAATCCCTGCATTTATTTTCATATTATTTTATTTTATTTTATGAAAATAAATGTGTGGATTTGATTCTAGATTTTCAATTGTGTTTTTGCCAATTTTATATTATTATTTTATATTATTTGTTACAAAAAGGTGTGGACATGTCAGATAGACCTTGTCAATTCTTGGTTGCCAGATTCCCACTTCCTCTTCCTGTTCCTGTTCTTCTTTCTGTCCCTGCAGCTCATGCCTGCCTCACTTCCTCTTCCTGTTTTCTGTCTGTCCCTGTAGCTCATGACTGCCTAAGCTCATCCTTGGCACTCTTGACTGGATGAGCACATTGGATTCAGCCAATCAAGAGCATTATAATGACACTGTCAGAACAAAATGTCCTTTTTCTGGGGACTCGATGAGCTGGACTGAGAACGCTCTGATTAGATCACTAGTGACGAGCTACCTCCTCTTAAAATGTTCAGAGGGTTAAAACAGTGCTTCAAGTCATACGTACGTCTTTCCTGACAAAAATACGACATTCATTTGAGTGATCCAGACCACTGTAGGACTAAGATTCAATCTTGCAACTCCCTGGATCAAATCCGAAGCACTCCAACAGCTTCACTGTGAATTTTTTAGTGAGTAGAAATCGGAATCTTATTCAACGTATTTTTTTCTAGAAGGCGGGGACATCAAGCGGTCCTCTTAAAGATACATAAAACTGGTCCTTTTAAAAACACATCAAAGTGACTTCAAAATATGAATCTCTGAAATGCTTCACACACACGGACATTTTTGTTAATGAGGTAATTGGCCGTCCCGCTGTTTTGTGAGTCTTTGGTTCGGAAGTGGATGACAGCTGCTGCTCGAGTTCTAATGTTCTGCAGCACGGAACACTTCTGATCTGTGACATGCAGGGCACCCAGCACCCCCCACTGAACAAGATGGCTGTCAACGACCAAACAACATCATTAGTCACTTCTCTTTGAAGTGGCTATCAGTGCTGAACATGGGATATGCTACGTGTTGTCTTGCCTCTGTCTGTGTTTATTTATTTGTTTGTTTGTTTGTGTTTCTTGAACTAACACACACACAAACTCACATATAAGACAGAGGTGTTCCATCTAAGTGGGTGTGAGAGTGGATGAGTCTTTCTGTCTGTGGGGTCTGTCTGAGCTTGGGCCTTGAGCTGTCTGTGGGTCTGTCTGTGCTTAGGCCTTGAGCTGTCTGTGTTTGGGCCTTGAGCTGTCTGTGCTTGGCCTTGAGCTGTCTGTGTTTGGGCCTTGAGCTGTCTGTGGGTCTGTCTGTGCTTGGGCCTTGAGCTGTCTGTGCTTGGGCCTTGAGCTGTCTGTGGGGTCTGTCTGTGTTTGGGCCTTGAGCTGTCTGTGTTTGGGCCTTGAGCTGTCTGTGGGTCTGTCTGTGTTTGGGCCTTGAGCTGTCTGTGGGTCTGTCTGTGTTTGGGCCTTGAGCTGTCTGTGCTTGGGCCTTGAGCTGTCTGTGGGTCTGTCTGTGTTTGGGCCTTGAGCTGTCTGTGGGTCTGTCTGTGTTTGGGCCTTGAGCTGTCTGTGTTTGGGCCTTGAGCTGTCTGTGATTGGGCCTTGAGCTGTCTGTGCTTGGGCCTTGAGCTGTCTGTGGGGTCTGTCTGTGTTTGGGCCTTGAGCTGTCTGTGCTTGGGCCTTGAGCTGTCTGTGCTTGGCCTTGAGCTGTCTGTGTTTGGGCCTTGAGCTGTCTGTGGGTCTGTCTGTGCTTGGGCCTTGAACTGTCTGTGGGGTCTGTCTGTGCTTGGGCCTCGAGCTGCTCTGTGGGTGAATGAAATCCTTGGCCAACAGCCTCTGTAAGAGAAAGAAAGAGGAGAGAAGTGTAACTCTAGACTTTCTGTGTTAGGAGAATAAAACTGTGAGTTCAGAGCAAACAGTAATCATATGACCACCTTTTCTCTAACCTCCGTCACCATGATGAATTTACGTCCCGTAGAGAAAGCGAGGGAGAGAGGGAGAGAGGGAGAGAGAAGAGGAGGAGAATCAAGGTCAGCTTCTTCTGCGGCACACACTCTGGATGTGGTGGCATAGTCTTGAGCAGGGCAATGACAGCCAGCTCCCCTGTTGAATTTGGGGGATCAGGTAACTCTTCTTTCTCTCTCTCTCTCTCTCTTCTTTCTCTCTCTCTCTCTCTTCTTTCTCTCTCATTCTCTCTCGCTCTCTCTTCTTTCTCTCTCGCTCTCTTCTTTCTCTCTCTCTCTCTTCTTTCCCTCTCTCTCTCTTCTTTCTCTCTCGTTCTCTGTTTTTCCCCTCTTTCTGCCGCACTTTATGTCTGTGTTCCGCATCCCAGACTTTCGTCTCTCCTTATGCAGGGAAGTGTCAGAATATTTATGAGGGCAAACAGAGCAACTCAAGTTCACTAAACCTCAAAGAAACTTTTGATGATGACTGTAAGTGGGAGGCTCGAACTCCCTTAGGATGGCGAATGAGAGAGAGAGAGAGAGAGAGAGAGAGAGGAGAGGAGAACGCTAGAGGAAATTAAGAAGAGAGAGATGGAGAATGCAGAATATCAGGAATGAGATAAACATGCTTCCAGTCGTGTGTTTTGTGTTGGTTTTGTGTTCCTCCCCTCATGTCTTGACAAACATCTGACAAATTGAATTATTATTTTCAGATGACATATGACAAGTGTCACTTGGTGTCTTTGCTGGATATGCTGTTTAACAACGTTCAGCAAGCCACCATTGGTGCACACAACGGTAAAGGCTGCGGTATTTTGCTCATAGGAAACAGCAGTTTTGGGAATTTGGAATCTTATAAGGAACTGAATCTCAAACTTGAAGAGTTTAATGAAATTAGGCAGGGCATGTAATTAGCCCTGACGGCTGGTAGTGAGTGGCTGTCTCATTAGAACAGCCACTTGAAGAGATAAGAGGCCCATGGACGGATGTGGCCATGGCCTTGCTGAAAATGTAGAGTTGCACGGAGAGAAAGGAGATGATAAAGGTGCTGTTGAGGACCTGATTCTCTTTTGTGTTTTGTGTGTGTGTGTGTGTGTGTGTGTGTGTGTGTGTGTGAGAAAGTGAGAGAAAGACAAGAGTGAGGCTGATTTGAAAAGTGAAGATGTTTGAATGGCCATTCAGTGTGAATGAATACTGTGTGTGAGTGTGTGTGTTTGTGTGTGTGGTGTGTGTGTGTGTGAGTGTGTGTGTTTGTGTGTACACGTTTGAAAGTGTGTATGCTTACTTCCTTGTTAGAGAGAGAGAGAGAGAGAGAGGAGAGAGAGAGAGGAGAGAGAGAGAGAGAGAGAGAGAGAGTGAGTGAGTGAGTTAGTGTGTGTCTTTGTGTGTGTGTGTGTGTGTGTGTGTGTGCGCATGTGTCCAGGTGTGATATTATTGTATGTGTCTTTTGTGTTTAAAGCCGCCCTCGTCCACGTGTGTGATCCCGAGATGGCAACAGATTTCAGAGAATGGCCGAGTGCCCTGAAAGCTCTATAAAAGCTCCCACACACACACACACACTTGTATGTTTAGGGGAGCCCTTGAGACATAAGGGAAATGCATGAGGAAAGACACACACACACACACACACACACACACACACTCACACACACACACACACACACACACACACACACACACACACACACACACACACACTCAAACAGAGGGCTATTCCCCTCCTGCCACTTGAGAAGCATTACTGTTTGGAGTGGTCAGCACACTCCTCATCTCTGCATCTTAATCTGCTCCCTGGGCCCACTAGAGTCACACACACACACACACACACACACACACACACACACTGGGCCCACTAGAGTCACACACACACACACACACACACACACACACACACCACACTGGGCCCACTAGAGTCACACACACACAACACACACACACACCACACTGGGCCCACTAGAGTCACACACACACACACACACACACACACACACACACACACACACACACAAACACACACACACACACACACACACTGGGCCCACTAGAGTCACACACACCCAAACTGGACCAAGATTTATGGGAGAAGAGTGACACACCTTACACCCCCATTACCATTTAGGTGTGATTTATACGCTACACAAGAAAAGCATTCCATGAATGCTCTTAGTCAGCCCGCAGGTGGGTTTTAAAGACTAAAGGATTGGACATGCTGTACTTCCCTCTGATTTTCCGGGTTTTGAACGTATCCTTTTTGCAGGTCTGTGGTTAAACTGACACCTGAACTTTATTTGACTTTGATAAGTCTGCTAACCTTATGAGTGCAGATGCAAATGTATTCTCTGACACTGCCTTTTTCCTCCCCCATTTTCCAGCCCCTGAACATTATGCTATTGCTCATCTGGTCCAAGATTCAAATCAGGTACCAGAAAATCAGATATTCCCCGAGGCAATGGTGCCTGTCAAGCCCACCTCTCCTCTTCCTCCTCCTCTCCTCTCCTCTCCCTCTCCCTCTCCCTACCCCTGCTCTGTCTCTAGTTAGGATGTAATATCTATAGCCATTGCTTCTCCACCATTAACCTTCAGTTTACTTGTCGGCATGTGCCAATTGACTACGTGCTGGTGAAATATAGATTGCTGTTTGTTTATTTACAGACCAACTAACTATCTATCTATCTATCAATGCACCGCACCATAGGTATTCATGTTAAGGTAGGCCAACATTATGATCACACATATATGCTGTATCATTGACGGCCTGTTCATTCGGACGCAGAATTAGTCAAATTTAGCTCAGTGGCAATAGGTTAGTGGCCACTGCCTCTTTGAAATGAGGTCAAAACTGTAGCTCAGGCAAGACTTCTGACTCCTGAGGCCGTATTCACAAAGCCTCTTCAGAAAAAGTTAAAGTCAAAGTCAAAAGTAAAAAGAAGTAAAAGTAACTCCAATTTTGCCAATTTAGGAAAAAAACTCCTCGAAGTAAAGGACACGTCAGTCTTAACTCTGGGACTCATTTTCTTGATTAAGTAAGTGAGTAAGTGAGTAATTCAGTCACACTAAGTCTGGGAGAATCCAGAGGTGTCGAGAGCGCTCCTAACTCACTGAGACCAACTCCCAAACAAATGGAGAATGGCAGTTTCTCTCATTCCACGTCCCAATGTTTTTGAATGCAAATGCAGAATCACTTTAAATGTACCGTTTCAATCCCGAGGGAATATTTTGCGGAGCTTGTAAAAGATGCAATAAGGCCACCAACCAACTGAATCGACCCATTTATTGCGAAACTGTATTGAAATATGATGTTTTATTGGAGAACCAAACTAACTCCTGTCTGCACTGACATGTCATCACAGAGATGCGTTTTGAAAACAGCAAAGACACTCAGTGAGTCAGTGAGTAGTGTATCCCGTTATCATTTCATTTGGAGCCTGTGGCAAATGTATTTATTTATTAGTTTAGCGTTCTTTGCGGTATGCTATGTAGAGGGCATGTCTACTCACCAGCACGGGCCTGTCACCCATCAACCAATCACCAAAGCCATTGAAAGCAAGCTCGTGCATGAGGCCTGACGTCACCCCTAGCAACAGAGTCTTTCCCTTAGCTTAGGAGTTCTCGACTTTCCTTAGTAAAAGTTGATCTCGGCTGCAGCTTTGCGAATAGGATTTAGGAGAAAACTTTTAGGAGTACTATAAAGTGCATCCTCACTGAAAAAGACACAACATCAATCTAAATGAATTGGACTGCTGAAATCTATTGCTGGTGTTAAAACAAGTATGTTAAGCTTTTAAAACAGCACAACTGAAACTACAGTAAACATTCAAGCTGAAATTGTTTGTACTTCCTGCTGTACCTAGCAGTAAAAGACATATTGTCCTGGTTTTCCAATTTCTAGGTAGCCTAGCATTTATTTACTACTCTCAACGTTACCCTGATCATATCTGTGGTAGGGTGGAGTAGATTAACTAGTCTAATTTGCACCAGGTTCAAACTATAAGACAACCTTGCTTAAACGTAGTGCCAAATATTACAACAAGCTTTTTTGCAAAACCCTACCATGTCCCTTGCACAAATGAAGATGGACTGAAATGAAGTAGTCAGTCTCCGGTCTCAGTGCAGCATGAACAGATTTCTCATTTCCAGCGGCTCTCTCCTCCCCGCACACCTGATGAGAGGCCTGATAGCCTGATGATTAGAGCCTCTCATTCGAGATATGAGAACCGCTACTGCATGTGTATGCCACTGGCTTTGGGTGATAGCTGCTGAGTCAAAAGTAAGTAGGGCTAGTAAGAGTATATCTAGTATTCAATCTAAACCTTGATTTCCTGAAGATTTTGTCTGTAATAATGCCAATGACATCTTGTTGAGGGTGTCGGAGATCAGTGGAAGTAATTTCAAATCCGTTTCAACAGAGATGTCCTAAACTATCCTGGTCCAGATGATATTGCTTTGACCAGCGGCCCACACACACACACACACATACACACACACACACACACACACACACACGGCATGCTAATGTCCACAGGGGGCCAATACGGCTAATGTGTTGACCGTTCCGAAGGGACGTCTGTGTTATGAAGAAGGAACCGCTCACACATACGCAGATTTCAATTCCCTTCTGGAAGAGGATGCATATCTATCTGGTTGAGCCCGCAGGGCAATGATAAAAAAAAAAAGTGCAGTTAGTAGTTTGGCTCTATTTCTTCTGGAACAACTTACTTTCCATTATGCTGACATTGGGCATACTGATTTTTTTTCCCACAGGTCCCACATTAACCTGACATTAACCATGACCTGACATTTAATCATGGAGCGCAGTACTCTCTCCTGGCTGTGCAGTCATCTCTCCCTGGCTGCTTTTTTTTTTCTAATCTGCTGGTTGCCCGGTAAGAACTGATTGCTCCATTCCTGCCTGTGGGAGCAAGAGCGCCATTCGGTTTCTTGTATTACTTACGCGGGCGGGCGGGCGGGCGGCTGCAGTCGTTGTTTCCCTGGGTTTTCTTTGCCCCCCATCCTGATGATATTCTCTCTGTGATTCCTGTTAGGGGTTTTAAGTGCTTTAAGTAAAGCTATGCAACCTGTTCTGGGTCAAGGATCTCTGAGTGCAAACAGTCTGGGTCAACATGACCAGTCCACTATTTTACAGTGCTGATTGAGGTTAGGAACAGGCGCAACAGGTCAACTTAATACAGGTCAACATGTGAAGCATGTTTGAAATCAACAAAGATACTCTACAGACCTCATTTAACAGTATGAAAGCCTATACCAATATCCAGTGATACAAGAATGGATTGGGTTCATGTCATTTCAAAGAATAATCATAAACAACATGAAAACTATCATCATGAAAAATAGCTCCTTAAAAGTATTCACTCGATTGTAAGTGCTGCACAAGCACCAGACTTTCCAGATCACCTGTTTATAACATTCACCACGTTGAGTTATTGATTGATTAATTGATTAATTGATTAATGATAATGGTAACATGACACAGTTATGCGATTGTCATATGATTATCAATGCCAATGTTATTGTCAATGTTTATCATAACATCTAACGGCAACAAATAGCATCTGCCGTAACATGTATATGACATGACTGTATCGATCATATACCCGTGTTAAGATGAAGTGTTACTAGAGAGTCAAGGTTTCTGCAGGGAAGAGGGGCCTCTAGGGTTCTACTAGAGAGACCAGGTGCCTGCAGGGAATAGGGGCCTCTCAGATGCTCAGATGGGTGACATGGCTGACTCTCTGGAAGTGCCTGAGCAATGCTCAGATGGGTGACATGGCTGACTCTCTGTAAGTGCCTGAGCAATGCTCAGATGGGTGACATGGCTGACTCAGGGATTCTAAAGAACTGCATGGTCATGACGTAGTTCTAAGTCTACCTGTGGCATTATAAAGTCTTTATATGAAGGGGCAGCAAGCAAGCTTACCTATGGCAGAAGGTTTCTCATCTTGGCTTTAAAAGGACCCGTTTTAGAAAGGAGGTCAGAACTTGTTGACAGGTGCCAAGGCGCTGAGGGAGGCAGAGGAGATTTGGCTAATCAAGACACATTATACCAAAGGCACAGGTTAACGCACGAGCCTGGTTTGCCATGACAAATATTTCAGTCTTGTTTGGATTACGATGGAAAAGTATGTGTTATTACATAATAGTGCATCATTAAGTTGTTGTCCTCTTCGTATATTGAGATGCATTGCGGTCAACCAATGTTTGGTCCATCTGATGAATAAAATAATCAATGCACCTTCTGTGTTTAAAGGGTATTAATAACTGCAATGAGGTGGTGGCCTCTATGTCCAGTGCATTTTGTGAGCTGGGGCATGATAAATGAACATGAAAAAGTAGGCTTACGTTTAGGTGGCGTGGTTAATGCAACTGTTTCACTGTTGCTTCAGGTTAATACCAAAGCACTGTGGATACAAACTGTAATCAAACAATGTAACTCATACAAATTCTTATCACTGTAATTGTTTTTCAGATAGCCGATTTGTAGGCCTAATCATTTAGACGTATAGCCTTTATTTTGATAACCACACAAATGTGTTAAGTGATTAATTTAGTATAGTACCGTAGTGTACAGCATACTATACCTTGTGTTAAGTGATTCATGCATGTATAGTACAGTTGTGTACAGTAAACATGTTCCTTGTGTTAAGTGATTCATTTAATATAGTACCGTAGTGTACAGCATACTATACCTTGTGTTAAGTGATTCATTTAATATAGTACCGTAGTGTATAGTTTACTATACCTTGCCTAATGGTGTTTTATATAATAGACCTTTAGTCTTTATGTCATTGCACTGTCCTACAACGAAATTAAGATAGACAGATGGGAGATGCAAAAACACATAGCCTTATTAAACATAAACGGTCATAATCAAAGACCCCATATACAATCATGATCAAGAACAATTTTTTTCTCAGTGGAAGGCGTGAAACAGCAACAAAATCATTAAAAAAGAGAGATATTTACATTCGAGAAACATCCAATTTATCTGATTAATGTTAATTATTTATCAGATGTTAATGTTATGAAGAGGTGTCCCAATGTAACATTACAGAACTAGGCTATGTCTATGTAAACCTAAAATATGGTTAACCTTTCAAAGATGCTTATCAAATATTGCTTGGGTGTAGAACAATCTAGCCAGATGTCTTCACTTCTTGACTGAAACATAATGTTATCTTGTCAGTAGTCAGTATTCCTGTATAACGTTACTTCGCCCTTTTCTGTTTCAACTGATCATTAGAGAAGGATCAAAGTTGTGTCTACGTCATTGCCAGATTGTACACTACATTTAGTCGAATGCTGTTAAAGGAAAGGTCAAAAAGGCTACAGACCTCTCAAATAGAGGTCAAATGGACATGTTAGAGAGAGAGAGAGAGAGACAGAGAGAGAGAGAGAGAAAGAAAGAGAGAAAAGAGAGAGAGAGAGAGACAGAGAGAGTAAAATGGTTTATGCTCGTTGTTACAGTCATCATTCATGACCTTTTATGTGGAACGGTGAGCTTTTGCCCACTTGATAGGCTATTTGTCCCTATAACTTATTTTCTTTTCAGAAAGCACACCAAGGAAGGGCAAGAGGGACGGGGCATTAATGTGTAGAGCCATTCAGAGACACACAGTGAAATAAAATCACCACCACCTTGATGCCCTTGCATATGCCCTACCAAAGACCTCTACATGACGAAAATTCCAGGCCTGGTTGCAATATTGCTATATATCTACTGATACTGCCCCGTGCAGAGCGTCATCATGATTAACTCATCCAAAATGGAGTTCAATGAACTCTCCCCAAACGTGGACACCGTGCATGAAAGGGTTAAGTGTGTTTATGTGTGTGTGTGTGTGCGATCTGTCAGTCTTTCAGTACCGCCCCTCTCCTCTCCCTGCTGGATGGCTCATTGCAAATGGCATAGGTGACCTTTAATTAAGTGTGTCTCCCTACATGGTCACCATTATGCTGTGTGCCTCGCTTCGCTAGCTTTCATTTAGCGCAGAGAGTGTTCCTTGTGCATGTTTATAATTCAGTGAGTGTTGAGTGTGTCTTAGATAACGCCGCTATCATTAGTTGGAATTGTGTGTGCCTAATTTTTAAAGACCCACTTGCACGTCTCCAACTCGCTCATGTTCAGCATCGCAATGCTTTCTGTCTCGTCTTGTCCTATTTCAAGCGGAACACTTTCATCCTCGTATCTGTCCCTGCCCTAAGTCCTGGATGAAGAAAAGAATTATAATACAAAAAAATAATTTAAAAACAAGGCTATATAAAGGCTAAATCCCAAAAGTGTGTGTATGTGTGTGTGTGTGTATGTGCGTGTGTGTGCGTGTGTGTATGTGCGTATGTGTGTGTGTATGTGTGCGTGTGTGTGTATGTGTGTGTGTGTGTGTATGTGCGGTCTGTATGTGCGTATCTGTGTGTGTATGTGTGGGTGTGTGTGTATGTGTGTGTGTGTATGTGCGTGTGTGTGTATGTGCGGTCTGTATGTGCGTAGGTGTGTGTGTATGTGTGCGTGTGCGTGTGTACTGTATGTGTGTGTGTGTATGTGCGTATGTGTGTGTGTGTGTGTGTATGCCGTGCCATCACAAACTGAAAAACAATTCCATGCGCATCACACAAAAACAGGGAATAATCCAAATAAATATATAAACACAAATGGCCTGGAGATCCTCAGCACAGAGCAGTCTCCGGCAAACCTGAAATGTCTGACAACTCAGTGCAGCCTCTTCTCCACGGAAAGGTCCGCTGTATAATGGCTGCATCATTCCCATCAGCCCACTGTTCTTCCCTGCGCTGCTAACTGAGCGCGCCACTGAGATGGCCACTTCTGCAGACAAGGGTGGGAGATGGAACATTAGCTGGTCCAGGGGCAGGGGCATCATACTGCCATGCCGTGGCGTATACTCTGTCAGGTCACAGGTAGAATCATTACGACGTCACCCTTGCCCTGTAAAATTAACAGATTATCAGATTTAAAAGAAAGAAAATCCACATGGTTCAAGCTAGATGTGGATGTGTGATTAAAAGGTGATAAGCAGTAAGTGATAACGTTGTAAACATTTTTATTCTTAATTCTTAAATAAAGAATGGTTTGAACCTTTGTCTATAAATTCTTGTTAATATTCAGTAGTACCCAGTAATCATGGGTAATCTTGTACTATTGTTTAAAGGAAACTGAACAGAAAACATGGTTGAGACAGACAGAGCATAATCGTATTCCACCATCAGGATGCCAGAAGAAGCAGAAATAAGTTGCAATTTACCATTAAGGTTTATTTTCTGCAACTAGTAAATCAGCAATTTACCGCATTTTTGACGCTGCATGTTTTCTTATTCACCACATACAGTAAGTATAATAAGAAAACATGCAGCGTCAAAAATGCGGTAAATTGCTGATTTTGCCTTCAATTTGCAAATCGCTGAATCGTGAAAAATTGGAGGGACTGATTGGAATACAAAGTAAGAAGTATCAGGAAATATTATTAGTTATAAAATAAAAATTTGAGTTATTGATTTTATGAAAATGTCTACCCAAATCAAGTATTATATTCAGTTTTTGTTAATATGATAATGTTGTGGGTTAATGTTGCTTTGTCGTCCGTTTTGGCTTGCCACACTGATGTTGCTGTTTTTCCACCATATTAATGCCAAAATAAAGTCTGGCTGGTAGTAGTGTAGAGTATGTGTTGCTATTTGTAAAACAAAGCGTATTTGCTCAGGCATTCAATGGATGAGTCAGTGACACCGTCGAGTAGTCTACCGATGATACGGGTAGAGATGATTTGTATTCGTCACATTAAGCAAATGAGGTCGAATCAGACGGATTCAGGTTTGAATGCTGATTGTTTGGATGTGTGTTTGTTGTGTTCTGGGGGCCTCTGTAAGGTAACTGAGAAGGTAATAGAGCGGTAAAGTGGCGGACCCTGTCCATGGGCCAGATGCAACAACAAAGTAGGGTATTTCAACAAGAAAACAAGCACCATTTTGTTTTTTGTCTCCTCTAATGAAAAACATTTACGGTTACACACTAATTGGGGTTAATGGTCTTGTTTTGCGTGGTGATTATCTGCTCAGTGACACCCTACCATGCTGGGCTGGTTGAACAACTTTTCCAATAGATTCATGTTGTATTCTTTCCTGCTGATGCTACCCCAGCCCAGGTATGTCTAGTGCAGGGACTGTAGAGGGGTTTGGGTTTCGTTTGTATTTCGATCAGTTACCAACAAAAGAGGGCTGGATATCAGACTTCCAAACTCACAGTTTACTGGTATTGTTAATTTTCCGGAGCATATTTTGTATGTGTATATTTAATACCATATATCTCCGGTCCAAACAAGACCATAAAAAAACGAATTTACAGTTAGAAGGCCAAGTTAAAGAGACCAGCTGCATCTCTTCTGGATAAAACTCCTCAGTCGAATAACTTTCACACGGCTCCCTTTGAAAAGCCACTCTGGTGTCGACGTCTCATGTCCTTTGTGTCTGTGCCCTCCGGACCCACAGGCTGAGATCAAAGTGGGCTGACCAGCCACCTGCAGTCGGACCGTGCCAGTCTCCCGAGAGCTGTTTTGACAGGGTCCACTAATGGACAGTGGCCGGTCCTATTCATTTATGCATTTATGGCTATATATACCAAAAAGGCTGAATTTACAGGAAATATTCAAGGCTTTCAACACCTTGAAATACATGAAAATACTGAAAGTACTTTTTTCTTTGTGGTTTTTAAAGGAGAGTCTTTACACATGCTGTTAATCCTGTGTTGAATGGCTCAAGATGCTGCACATAAATGGAACCTCTTAAGTGTGAGATGAATTACTATCTTCATTCATGCAAGAACGAGACCCAGCGAAAAGCCTCAAGCATATAGGGACTGGCTGAGTTGGGAGATAGGAAAGGGAGTGGTGATAAAAATGTGAAATATGGACGTTTTGACCTTCATTATGTACATTGGGAAAAGAGACTAACTGCAGCACAGTGTTGGGACTTTGAATGGTACATTTCCCACTTGCTCAGGACTGCAAAGCCAGAAAAGTCTGACGGTAATCAACACATCAGCAACCACGCAATGAGAAATAAGATGCCTATATGAGATATAAGATAAAGGATATATATACAGTGGGGAGAATAAGTATTTGAACCCCTGCCGATTCCGCAAGTTTGGCCACTTGCAAAGAAATGTGTGATCTATAATTGTAATGGTAGGTGTATTTTAACAGTGAGAAATAGAATATCAACAAACAAATCCAGAAAACTGCATTTTATAACATTTATGACATTATTTGTATTTGATGCAGAAAATAAGTATTTGAACCCCCAAGCAAACAGCAAGAATTCTGGCTCCCAATGACCAGTTATGTGCCCAAGAAGCACACAGATTAGTCTTCATTAGGCCTAACAAGGTACACCTGATCTCAACTGGTGACGTGTATAAAAGAAACCTGTCCAAAGAATCATACTTCACACCTTCAACCTCACCACCATGGGCAAGACCAAAGAGTTGACCAAGGACGTCAGAGATAAGATTGTAGACCTGCACGGCTGGAATGGGTTACAAAACCATCGGCAAGCAGCTTGGTGACAAGCAGACAACTATTGGTGCGATTATTCGTAAATGGAAGCAACACCAAACAACTGTCAATCGCTCTAGGTCTGGGGCTCCATGCAAGATATCCCCTCGTGCGGTATCGGTGATCATCAGAAAGGTGCAGAATAACCCCAGAACTACACAGGGGGAGCTTGTGAATGATCTCAAGGCAGCTGGGACCACAGTCACCAAGAAAACCATTGGCAACACACTACGCCGTAATGGTTTGAAGTACTGCAGCACTCGCAAGGTCCCCCTGCTCAAGGAAGCACATGTACAGGGCCGTCTGAAGTTTGCCAATGAACACTTGAATGATTCTAAGGAGGATTGGGAGACAGGATGTGGTCAGATGAGACCAAAATCAAGCTCTTTGGCATCAACTTGACTTGGAGGGGGAAGAATGCTGAATATGACCCCAAGAACACCATCCCCACCGTCAAGCATGGAGGTGGAAACATTATGCTTTGGGGCTGTTTCTCTGCCAAGGCTACAGGACGACACCACTGCATCGAGGGGACTATAGATGGGGCCATGTAACGTGGAATATAGGGCTTGAACCTAATTCCCTCATTCACTCCCATTGTAAATGCAACCTTAAGGATTTGGAGAGGATCTGCAAAGAAGAGTGGACCAAAATCCCTCCTGAAATCCCTCCTGAGAACCTGGTGACCAACTACAAGAAAAATCTGACGTCTGTGCTTGCCAACAAGGGTTATTCCACCAAGTACTAAGTCATGTTTTGCTAGGGGTTCAAATACTTATTTTCTGCATCAAATGCAAATTAAGTCATAAATGTTATAAAATGCAGTTTTCTGGATTTTTTTGTTGATATTCTGTTTCTCACTGTTAAAATACACCTACTATTACAATTATAGATCACACAAATATCTTTGCAAGTGGCCAAACTTGCGAAATCGGCAGGGGTTCAAATACTTATTTTCCCCACTGTATATACAGTATATATTTTATATACAAAGCAGGTTGCAGTGAAGCATAGATGAGTTGAGTAATCAGATCACAATTATACGATCACAATCAGCCAATCACAATGATTTTGAACATACCTTATTAACGTTCACACGGAGATTAGTAATTGTTCTACAACAGAGCTAACAACAAAATTAGCTTTAGGTCATGCGTGGTGGATTGTTATGAACGTTTTTAAATGTGATGAGTAGGAGTGGGAAAACACAGGTGGTCCGCACCAACACAATGTCAATAACTGTATGTTTTTTATAAGGTTTAAGAAATGTAAACCTGTAAAGCGTCACTGACAGTACCACATATATGGGCTGGGGGCGCTACATTTTGATTAGGTTTAAGAAATCTAAACCATGATCATTCTAGGGGTTGCACAGAGTACTCTAGCAATTCTCGGGTTTCTACATTAAGATCAAGTACTGATTAATCATGTGATGCTAGTGTAAGAACTTAAAATGGGTCAGTTTCTTAACATTGTTCATTGTTAGAATTGACTACATTTCCCATGCTGCTTTGTTATGAGTTGGGGGGTGAAACAGGTTTTGAAGGGAGTAGAGAGCAGAAAAGAAGAGTAAGAGTGTTTTGGACGGCATTTCAACTCCAAAATCGTCTGTCTCTGTGAAAGTTTCACACTAGCTCTCATCCTTGGTAAACAAGAGGAAGGATGGTGACAGCAAAAATCAATTGTTTGGAAGTTCTTTGATGAAAACAGACTGTGATCAAATAAACGTTTAGCAATTGTGAGTTGTAGACGGCTCAAGGATGGCTCAAATATTGAATCTGTCAGATAATAGACTAGGCTACGACTCTAACATGGCTGAACAAATTAATGTTGTTAAAAATAAATACAAGCAAATATGACTAATTTCAATTTCGGTTGGGCTTAGCCTACTAATGATGATCAACCAGGTTTTACCGAATCAAAAAAACAAACAAAAAATAAACAGCGGCTATATGTTGTTACGCCCCTCTACACCCCCACTAGCTTTGCAGTGGCAGTGCAACAGCCTTTGGGTGGTGACTGGGCATAGTTGGCTTGATTGTCCACACCTGGGGAGGTGTGGATAAAAGCCATGCTGTTTGCCCTCAGAAAGGGCATTGCATTCTCACCATGCGTTTCATGCTGGTGCACACTATAGTTTTTTATGCTTGGCATTTACGATTTTATCCCGTATTTTTGTGTTATTGAAATAAATCCCTATTTTTTGTATACTCTGTGGTCTGTCTCCAATTTATGTTGCAGCTCACGAGCCGGGTAGTAACAATGTAAACACAATAAAACTCATATTCACACATTTTGACAGAATTTTGTGTTTTGGGCTCCTGTAGAATGTTGGTAACTATCGTTAAAATATCGTTGGTATCTTTCATACTTCACCATTGCGTTATACTCATATCATTGCACAATTGCATGATTTTCAGGAAACAGTTACTCAAATTTCTAAAATGATGTACTCGTGCAACCCTTCATTCTCACTATATGGTTGCCAAGGTTACACCCTGAACATCCATGTACACATGTGTACCACACCAAGCCTGTGGCTGCCTCCGTCAGACAGCCGCATGCTCTCGTTTGTTTGCAGGGTATGGCCAGGGAAGCCTTTGAGACATGAGAGAAATGCATGAGGAAAGACACACACACACACACAAACACACACAAACACACACAAACACACACACACACACACACACACACACACACACTCGTATGTTCAGGGAAGCCCCTGGGACATGAGGGAAATGCATGAGGAAAGACGCACGCACGCACGCACGCACGCACGCACGCACGCACGCACGCACGCACACACACACACACACACACACACACACACACACACACACACACACACTTGTATGTTTAGGGGAGCCCTTGAGACATAAGGGAAATGCATGAGGAAAGACACACACACACACACACACACACACACTTGTATGTTTAGGGGAGCCCTTGAGACATAAGGGAAATGCATGAGGAAAGACACACACACACACACACACACTCACACACTCACACACACACACACACACACACACACACACACACACTTGTATGTTCAGGGAAGCCCTTGAGACATAAGGGAAATGCATGGGGGGAATTTGAGCAGAATAAGTTGTGCAGTTGACTTCAAATACATTATCGAGTGACGGTCTAACTTACAAAAAATGCCTCAACAAGGGCAATCTAAAATGGCTTAGGGGTGCCAAAATGTTAGTACCCCCCCCCCCCCTAAAAAAAACCACCACATCAATGAGACACAGGGCAAACACCCCACATGAGTTTATCTCTCCGCGTGAGTGTGACTTGAGAGTGTTGGAGTCAGAGCTGCTGCTTTAATGGCGTCTCTGGGTCATATTTATAATTACATTCCAATTAACTCCACGGAAACAATTAGCAGCTGCACAGCCCTGATACGCGTTTGGTTCTTGTGTTCTCGCACAGACACTCTTATCGGCTGGCATCACACTCGACACGGGGGCCACAGTCTTTGTGTTGGTGTTTTGCTGACCTCCTCCGGCGCTCGAGGCCGTTTTCCTTCAATCACGACCAAAATGGACCCTCGCTCCAGTTTTACAATCAGCGGGATGGAGATTGCCACAGCCAGAGAGGGGGCGAGAAACCTCAGAATTATGCAGCAAACAAGAATGGGTGCCAGAAAAACCTAAGCCCACAAGATTTATATTCAAATGACAACGGGGGCCGTTTTTTAGCTCGATTTTTGGTGTGCAAAAGGGTCGGGGAATCTGGAATGCCATATTAGAAAATAAAAAATAAGAATAGTAATTAAAAAACTGGCTAGTTCATGGCAATGGAATGGCTTTGTTTAGTCTGCTGATGCTTGGGGCGGACTGAAAAACCATTGATTTGGATATTGTTTAACAGCAGACAGGCCAAGGGCTCCATGAGTATTTGTCATTGAGCTCAAGTTGATGCAGGGGTTCTGCGCAGGGGGGCAAACAGTTCATTTATTTATGTTTTTAGAGGATTTTCTGAAAAGATGACATGGCTATGTCTGTGCAATACTGATTTGATAATAAAGAGTCTCAACGGACTCAACAGAGCTTGTTTTTGTGGCGCGACGATAGAAGAAAACTTCCAGGGTATTTCTGGTCGATTCAGCTCTTTTCAGAGAGCTTTGTAATGTTCTACGCTTCGGAAAACCTTACTCAGCCTAGTTGTCAGTTGAACCTAGCTGGATCCTCCTTGATGGATTTTCATGGCTACAGTTAAGAAAAGCCTCCCCACTGCACTCGTTGTCTCCTCTCGTAGAGAACATATTCGACTCCCCAGTGTTCTGTTTGTAAGTCTGGTCAGTTTTCCCAGTTAAAATACCCAAAACAAGCCTTTTTTTTTTTGCATGGAGATCACCTGGGAGTGTGTGTGACATGACATGTGGTGCCGGCCGGGCTACCTACCTATCATGACCGCCCATACGGAGGGGATCTCCCTCAGCTGTCTTTCAGCGATGACCGTTTAGTGTCCAAGACACACAGAAATGGTTGAGCAGCAGGTAGCACTCTGCGTAAACACACAGTCAACAAGCCTGATGGTTTACTCAGGAGGGGGAGATGGCTTGGTTGTCCACTTCCTGCTGCCGTAGCTCTGGCCGAGGCATGGCTGTGAGTCGGAGCTCTGAGGAAGCAGGCAGAAAATGGCAACAGCTTTTCTCAAGTCGTTTACACACTCTCACATTATTCTTCACTCAGTTCAATGAGCACGCGTCGGAGCCGTGCAGAGACAATGAATAAATCCAGCAACCTTAACACTTGCTCCTGGATCCCTGCCGCTGAAAAAGGCTGATAGACTTATCAGGTATGAAAACCAGTCCAATGACTATACGAATCATAGGACTTTAGACAAGATAGAAAACATTTTTTTTTTTCAATTGGACTAAACCTTCGGAAATAAGGAATAGAATGCCTTATTTCCGGTGTTGTTTAAAGTTCACATCCCACTGTGCTCTGGGTCATGTAGACTCCTTAAAAGAACTCTACAGGTAACCAGGACAACAGGACGGGATTCTGTGGCTCATGTCAAGCAGTTTATGAAAACTCGTCCACTGAATAAGAATCACAGGACTTTGTCAGCCCAGAAAACACTTGAACCACAAAAACACAGATTAAACTCAACAAGGTCCACTGACATGAGGAATACAAATACCTGAGATGCAAGGTTGCCATTTTAGCAGTTGACATCATGCTTTGGGTCATACATAAACCCGGCAACCATGAATGCTGGGGACCATAAAGGGACTGTGCATTTCTCTGGTTTAAAATGACTAATGGATGTTTGTCAGGAGCCGAAGTAAAGAAGACTGGTCCACATGATGATGGTCCATAAAGATTAGTTGTAAAGGTGACATTGCCATGGCAGTTATATAGGATAGAATATAGGATATGGAATCATCAGATCTGCTGACAGTATTATTGGATTGACTTGCTGGGTGAAGGACACATAAATCAGTATAATCTGCCTTTAAATAATACCAGCAGGGATTAAATTGGGTTGGGGCTTGCACACACACTCAGGGTCTTCAGGGGATACTCAACTCTGCTACATCCATCTTCAACAATGTACACATTTTTACCAGTTTCGGTCCTAATCAATCAAACAATGGCTAAAACATGTTTTTCACTGGTACCATTAGGTCTAATACATTCTGGATTCATTGTAGAGTATAAAATGTAGCAAAATCTGAACATTGGGCATTTAACAGGATGTCGGTGGGTTTTCCCACCGGGTAGATCAACTCCCTCTTCTGTCAGTCAGATGGCACACAGATAGATGGATGGTGAGGTAGAGAGATACATTTGACACAGAGACCTTAGTTCGTTTCATAACCGGATGTAAATTGGTCGGATATTTTGCTTAGAAAATGCAGTGCAAATGAAAAGTGTTGATTTCACTGTGCTATTTAACGAGACATATTGGATATTACATTAAGCTAGCTGCCAAGCTCACATTAGCTAGCTAGAATAGTTTGAGCAGGATAACAGAGCAACTTAAATTACACCATGGCTGGGTAATAAAAAAGCTAGTTTTGCATATAAAATCATACATCTCTGTATGCATTTTAATATTAAAGACTGTAAACGAATTACCTTTTTAATGCAGAGTGGTCCATTCGTATTGACTCATTTGTATCAATATCCTCTCATCCTTTAGCCTGACACATTACAAACCCCAATTTAACCCCTGACTATTGGTGAGATGGAACTCCAAGAATAGTTCAGTGAGAGCTTTGCAAAGTGACGAACCTTGTTGCATCGGGGTCAGCCCTATGTTTCCACATTTCTAAGGATTTTTGTTTCGCTGAAAATTTAGAAAATTAGGCCCTATGTTCCCACAGCCCTATGTTCCCACATTTCTAGATTTTTCTGAAAATTAAACCCATATGGTCCCACATTTCCTGTTAAGCCCCAGCCGTTTTCGGGACAAAAACACCTACAAATGCATGCCTAAAGTAAATGATCCATTCCTCCACAATTATACGGTCGATTTGCATGTTCATGTTGCAAAAAAAAAGTACAAAAATCGCCATTTTGAAGAAAATCGCGGACCAGCCCGCGGGTTAGGGTTATTATTTAGGGTTATAGATTAGGGTTAGGGTTAGATGAACTGTAGGAACATAGGCCCTAATTTTGTAATGAATATTAGAAATGTGGGAACATAAGACCTAATTTTGAAAAAGCTCTTAGAAATGTGGGAACATAGGGCTGTGGGAATATAGGGCTGTGGGAACATTGGGCTGTGGGAACATAGGGCTGTGGGAACATAGGCACGCTCCCGTTGCATCCACCAGAATGAATACACTGATGACAAACAGCAGAGAGAAATTCAAGAAACGTGTTGATCCCTCTTCCAGGAACAGAACCAAATGCCTGCGTCATGTGGTGAAATGTTCTGGTTCTGGCAAGCTGTGGTGAAAGGTTCTGGCAAGCTGTGGTGAAAGGTTCTGGCAAGCTGTGGTGAAATGTTCTGGCAAGCTGTGTTGAGTAAATACAAACTCAGCCTGCATGACCTGCATCCTTCCAAAGAGATGCCTCCCCAATCCCTCAAGGGCGTTCACTATGGTAGCGGCTGGTGGTGACTGGTTTTTTAAAGCTTCAACCCGGTTTTGTTTGTGACAGATGTTTAACTTTATTTACACGCGCTAGTCAACCATTAGCATATTTTCCAGTGCAGAAAACAGAAAAGTGAAGCATTTTGCACTCTCAAGGGACTTGTCTGTAAAGCTGAGTGCAAATATTGATATTTACACATGGGAAGAGGGCATATGCCTGCAGCAGAGGCACAAAGACATTGTTTGACTGAAATTAAACCCTGTTTAAACCCTGGTGTTGGGGTGTTGAATTGGTGCGTTTAGGATTTCGTCTACCGTGAACAATGATCACATCAGTTTTGACACACTAAAATGTGTGTACATCTGGGGCTAACGTGAAGGTTAGCTGACAGGTAGCTGAGAGTTGGGATACACTAACAATTACAGTATGTGGACAGTTTGTTTGAATATTTTGTTAATTTGCAACTGATTGTATCCATAATCGAAAATGTTATTATTTTGTATATTATATTATATTATTTGATTATGCATTTTTTATGAAGTCTGAATGGTACAGTGTTTCAAATATGTAATGGATTATTAACGCTTCTCTCCCTTTTTGACATCTTTAATGGTCTGTCTGTCTGAGAAAATGGCATACAGCTAAACATGACTAATGCATGCAGTTCTGAAGGATAAACACCTAAACAAAGAATACTGAGGGAAAGACACAAGTGAGAGACAAGAGAGAGAGATGGGAGCATCACAGTAAACGGTCTCATCACATTTCATAGAAAGGGGTATCAGACCCTGCGAATAACCTCCAACAAATAGGCCAACTTTAATCTTAATCTTTCATGAGATGTCAAGCTCCTCCGAGCCTTCAGCTTTTCTGCCATCGCTCTAGTGTGAAATAAGAAAAGTGTATTGGGTTACTGGAAAATCAGCTCAGAATCTGTCTGCATGCAAATACGGCTGTCTGTACCGAGCAGAAGAAAACAGAGAAGAAAAAGAACAAAGAGAGAGAGAGAGAGAGAGAAGGAGAGAGAAAGAGAGAGGGAGAGAGAAAGAGATAGAGAGAGTGGGAGAGAGAGAAGGGAGGCTTGGTAATGTGTTTATGTAAATGTTGGATGTTGCTCTGGTATATGTTGTATGTTTCTGTGATGAGTTCCACTGTGCGTAACAATCCTCCCATGCTAATCAATTTCAGATGTTCCCTCTCTCTGTCTCTCTCTCTCTCTGTCTGTCTTTCTCTCTCTCTGCCTTTCTCTCTCAGTGGTTTTGTCTCTTTTCTTCAACTCACCTCAATAAAGTTGGTGAGTATGGCGGAAGGTTTCTCTGTGGAGTTTGAATATGAAGCCTTCTCTTATTGTTACTCTGTGACCCCCTCACTCATACCCTATCAGGCAAATAGAATTTTAACGATTCCTTACTGAAAACCCTGAGCAAAACAATAACACCAGAACACAGTCAAGTCAAACATGTTTTACCCCCTCATGAATTGGCTGCTTTGAGCTTCTGCCTGTTTGTTGACATCCCTAATAACTTCCACATCTCCTGCAAATTTGTTTTCCTTAAATGAGAAATGAATTGAATTGAAAGGTTTCACAAGGTACCGTATCTGCATAAGGTTCTTAAATGCCTTGCAGAATTTACAAGCGTAGTTCCTCAAGTGTGCCCCCTATAGGCCACTATGGTAAAGTGGTCACACTATGGTAAAATGCTCTGCAAAAGGGAGGCTGGAAGTGTCTAGATTACTAGTAAAATACTACTCACAAAACTTTGTTTGGGGATATCAGTTTCATCAGCCCAACTAAGCGTGAGAGATAGGATAACTGTGTAAAAGATACTGACGCCTGATAACATTGAAAGCCGTAGATGACATCGCACATGTTCTCACACACTGCTCTTCGATTGTACGCTCTTATTTTTTTTTTTTTTATTACTTAGATTTTATTGAGTTTTTCTGTGAAAGACAATGGTACTGAACAACCATACAAGTACAAGATTAAGTGTCGGCACGACAACATTCATTTTGTACAACATATTATTGTGACATGCGCTACAGCATTCCCAGACATATATTTATATAATATACAGCAGCAGAAAGGAAAATGAAATGGCAAATTATATCAAAAGTCAATCAATAATCACAACCCTACTTAAACATATACAGATTCCATTTTGTCCATCTTCCGATATACAAGTCATTTCTCAAACGCAATAGAAAGGTTAGTCTCTCCATTTCATGGATCTCCTTAATAATATCTAACCAATTATCCACAGTAGGTGAGTCGGTCTGTAACCATTTACGTGTGATTGCTTTCTTTGCTGCTGCCGTAAATATTTTCAACAGGTATTTATCATTTCTAGTAAGTTCTTCTGGCATATCGCCCAAATAAAGTGATAGACATGATCCTGGAATTTGTAAATCTAAAATTTGTTGTATAGTTTCCCAAACATTCTCCCAGAACTTATCAATCTTCGGGCAGGCCCAAAAAATGTGGTAGTGATTTGCATCCACTTCCCCACAACCCCTCCAACATGTGTGTGTCAGTGATGTTTGATGTGATTTTAATTTAGGTGTGATAAAAAAACGGACAAGGTTTTTCCAACAAAATACACGCCAATAAGATGAGCAGGTAGTCGAAGACACATTTTCACATATATTCTCCCATTGTTGGGGGGATATTCTTTCCTTTATTTCTTTTTCCCATTTTTCTCTGATGTAATTTGTGGAACTGCCTCTTCCCTTAACTATTCCCTGGTAGAGTCTTGAAATCACTGACTTAGAGCCAATGGTGTAAGTCTGTGTGATCAACTGTATTATGTCATTCGGCACAGTATTTGCTTCTTTTTTACCCATTTCTTTTAAAAAGTATTGGCGCAGCTGTAAATATCTGAAAAAATCTTGTTTTTCTAAATTGTATTTTTCTCTTATTGTCTGAAAACTGTGTAATCTATTGTTTTGTATCAATCTGCAAAAAGCTGTGATTCCTCTATTCATCCAAAATTTAAACCTGGAGTCCATACTGTTTGGAACAAAATCTGTGTCATATGCGACCCATCTCAGTTTTTTTATCTGTGTGGATAGATTTAATTGTTTGATAACCTCAAACCATATGGACAGGGTAAAGGAGACTAAAGGATTCAAGTCCTCCTGATGAGTTGTAGCTAATTTTCGGTCACCAATCATTGCTTGTATTGGGATATCTCCACACTTCCTCTCCATCTCTTTCCATCCTGCATCATATCCACTGTCACACCAAAGAATGACAGGTTTTATCTGGGCCGCCAAGTAATAATCCCTGAGATTTGGCAGGGACATTCCACCTCTAGCCTTATCAATGGTTAATGTATTAAATCTAATCCTTGGTTTCTTTCCGTTCCATATAAATCTAGATATTTGCTTGTTCCATTCATTAAATTGACAGATTGGAATTTTAACTGGTAATGACATGAATAGGTATAACAATTTAGGCATAACAACCATTTTGATGGTCTCAATTCTTGAACTGAAGCTTATCAAAAATGTTGACCAGTGGTTAAGATCTTCCTTAATTTTCTTGCTCACTTCTTCATAGTTTCTTTTATACAGGTCTTTAGGACAATGGGTTAACCAAACCCCCAAATATTTAATTGCTTTTTGAGACCAGTCAATGGTAAGCCTCTGTTCAAGATCTACTGATGGTCTGTAGTTAAATACTA